>NC_090750.1:50615463-50620463 GCF_036898095.1 Palaemon carinicauda | reverse complement strand
AGAGGCAATCTACCTTATTGTTCAGTTAGGAGCGTATATCTTAAACAGATGTTATTATTATTTTTTTTTCTTTTTTGCTTAGTGTTCATTATGCAAATGTCTTGGTTCACTTTTGAAGTTTAAAAGTTTAAAGGTTTAAAGGTCGCTCATGAATGGCAGAGGCAAGGGACAGTGACATTGCCCTAGCAATCAGGACAATGCCCTAGAGACTGACCATATATTACATGATCAGCGCTCAAGCCTCCTCTCCACCCAACCTAGGACCAGGTAGGGCCAGGCAGTGGCTGCTGATGACTCAGAAGATAGACCTATAGGCTCCCCCAAACCCCCAAACCTTAGCTCACAAGGATAGTAAAGTTGCAGACACTAATGGCACTAACGAGTCTGAGTGGGACTCGAACCTCCGACTGGCAAACACCAGGCAGAGACGTTACCAATCAGGCCACAGCATTAGCACACTATATGATTCTTTCATTCCTTGGCGAGGAAATATTCATATTTATTGTTTTTATTTCCATTATATTCGTGTTAATTGTTATTTCTAATGTTTGTAATTTATTTTATGTTTGTGATTAAATTGCCTCTTTGCAAATTAAATTTATCTTTTATTTATTTATATTATTAAGTCAAATTATTTCACATATAGCCGTAGATACAGTACTACCATTTCATTATTCCGTGTGGGACTAAAAAACAAAGTCCGCTATTTATGTATGACCATTATCAAGCCTAACAGGGTTTTTTTTTTTTTATTCTTCACTGAGTCTGTTGAAGTTCCTAATGGACGAAAATGCTAACTCCAAACACGTCATATAATTTTCTTTTCATGGATATAAGACATTTTATATTCATGACGTGTTATCTTTCGTAATTTTTATACAAACACGCGCGCACACACACACACAGAGGTACACGTGCTCAGACACACACGCACAGAGGTACACGTGTCCAGACACACACAAACACACACACACATATATATATATATATATATATATATATATATATATATATATATATTTATATACATATATATATATTTATATATATATATATATACATACATTAATATATATACACATACATTTATATATATATATATATATATATATAAATATATATATATATATATATATATATATATGTATACATGTATATATATATTAATATATATATATACATACATATATATATATACATATATATATATATATATATATATATATATATTAATATATGTATACATACATATATATATATATATATATATATATATATACAGTATATTTATATGTATATATATATTTATATATATATATATATATATATATATATGTTTGTATATATATTTATATAAGTATATATATATTTATATATATATATATATATGTATATATATATATATACATACACATATATATATACATTTATATATATATATGCGTGCGTGTTTTTGTGTGTATATATATATAGATATAGATATATTTATATATATATATATATATATATATATATATATATATATATATATATATATATTATATATATATATATATATATATATATATATTGTTCCTAGAGTCATTTAACCATATCCCTAACATAAAATAATATCTATGAAATATCTATAGTTTAATTTCTTTGAAATAATTATATTTTCGTGAGAGAAGTAATAAAGTGACTCTTGAAAAAGCAAAATTATTTGCCTTACATTATATCAGAACCTGTATTTCGCTTGGTAGTATTATCCTTCATTACTGCAAAGTTCAGTCACAACATGATACTCAACTATATTCTAGTCTAATCTATTGTAGAGCTGATCAGTGGAACGTGTTTCAAGCCCTTACAATGAACCATTTAACAGAGGGACCTTCCCTCTGTGAAGAAACTTGGTTGTTCATATTTGATTAGGTGTAAAAATTATATGAACCAAACAAATGAAATTTAGATCCTCCAATATATAAAAACCCGTATATCAATTATCTTGATCTATCTCAGTGTATCTTTACGTCGTGGTTGCCGGTTTAAAAATTATTTCATTTGGGACTATCAAAAATTTTGGTAGCTAATTTTCAGCTCTTCACGAGCCAACCAAATATTCGATATTCCGATTTTTCGCTGTTAACACCGCATTCGAAGCATCGTTTTCGCTTCCTCGAGAGGGATTAATTGACGTGTCGAGTGAAGGACGCCCTTGGCAAACTCATCGATTTCTCCGCATACGAGGGAAGTGTTAAAATGGAAATTCATTCCACATTGAGAAATTGGATCGGGAATTATGATAAACTTGCTGGCGCGAAGAATCCATCTTCCATTTAACAATCGTTATTTGATTTCGTAATAATTCCAATAATAGAATGTCTATCTGTTTTAATTCAATGACTTATTGACTCTCTCACTGCAGTTTATTTGTTTTTATGTTATAAAAGTACCCATTTAATCCATCTTAACTAAGTACATTGCATTACTTCAGCAGTTATATTTCTTAGAGTTTATATCAATAGCCTGTAAAAAAAAAATAACCAAGTACAATGGTATGTACCTATAACGTTATAATTCCCACGAAGCAGTCATTAGAATATCTTCGAACATATGATGAAATAAGTGATAGAATAGTTTATCACTTAGCTTAAACTGCAGTTACAGATTTATATCATATATTATTCGAGTTTAACAATATGAGCAGTAAATATCGTCTTTGCCTAATAAATTCCAATGTAATTCATGGTTACTCGAGTAAGTGTCTCATAGGCCTTTTTATAATTGTTAATCATTAAAACTTGTTCATCTCTCATTAGGTATTTGTATGAAAATCAGACAAAACAGGACGTGAGAAAGGATGCATATATTATTTATTTACCTCAAATTGTATGCATGTAATTACTGAGATATTATAGCCTTAGTATGGGAAACTGCCCTGAGATTTTCTATAATATTTTTTTTTTTTTTGTTGCAGCTCTCAATCAAGATTTTCATATTCCAATTTTCACTGGTACCAGCACCTTCAAAGCATCGTTTTAGCTTCCCGGAGAGGGATTAATCAATATGTCGGGTTAAAGATGCCTTCGGCAAACTTATCGATTTCTCTACACATAAGAGGTGCTAAAATGAAAATCTATTCCCGTTGAGAGCATTTGAGGGAAATTGGACGTTGAATTCTGATCAACCTGCAGATGGTAGAAGCCAACCTTCAGTTTAGTACACGATAATGAATTTTGTAATGATTTTATTACTGAAAGGCATATTTTTATCCCATAACGCATATTATTAAAAAAAATTATTCTGTCACTATAATTTGTATTCTGTTAATAGTGGTGGGACTTGATCCATCTGAATTGAAGTTAATCAGCAGCCTACCTTATTCTATGAAATTACCAAGAACGGAAAATATTAGAGTATCAAAATATCTAGGAAATGAACAAGAAAATAAATAATAATATTATATATTCCTAAATAGATGTGATTTTAAACTATCTACCAACAACTTTTTTTTTTAAGTTGCAACTGAGCTGCCTTTGAAGTGTTGGTCATGTAATTATCATATTTTACTCTACTTATTTGTGTTATTTAATTAATCAACGTGATTAAAATGTCTCAGTTGCTATTGTACTACACATTGTTAGTTGCTGTACATTAAGACAAGATATGTGTTCACTGAAATCATTGGCAATATCATAAAAACACTGACTTATATTAGTCAATATTATAGGGCTATTAAGAATAATTATGAAAAATTACTATGGGGAAAACTTAAATTCTAAGAAAAAAAAATATAAAAAGTACTAAATAACCAAAGAATAGGGATAGTTTTGATTAATATAGACAATTTTAATTTGACCAAAGACCATGGGTAGGATATGGCCAAGGATTAAGGGTATGAGTTTTCCAAGGTTATGGAGTACATTTCGAACAATAGATATGTTTTGATCTCAGAGTACGGTTGGGCCAAATAAATTATATACCCTTTTAACCAAAATACAGGAAAAAAGAGCCTTGGCCAATGAAACTAACTTATGAAGATTAGTTGGATTCTCTCAGTATTAGATACACCACAATGATGAATTAAAAATAAGAGAAAATATTTACGGATATATATGTATATATATATACACATATATATAAATATATATATATATATATATATATATATATATATATATATATATATATATATATATAAACGCAATATATATATATATATATATATATATATAAAACCAAATAAGCCATATATTTTTTATACTTTAATGTCTGCATTCTCTTAAAGACCTCGGGATCGGAGCCCCAGGCGAAATCACACAAAACCAATAGCTTCTGACCGGCAGGGAATCGAACCCTGGTCCAGGAAACTTTTATGTACAGTGACATACCACTTGGACGCGAAGAAAAAGAGAGGTCAATGACAATTCTTCTGTACTAATACCCGATGAAATCAGGATTTTTGTACTTAGAATTAAAATCAACCCATCTTCACCATTGCAGCTAATTGTTATGTATTTGACTTGGCATTTGATTAATGATAAATTATGCACATTTGGACGTGTTTTCCATATTCTTATAGGCCATATATTTTTGATACATTAATGTCTGGATTCTCTAAACGACCTCGGGATCAGAGCCCCAGGAAAAATCATACAAAGACAATAGATTCTGACCGGCCCGGAATCGAACCATGGTCCAGAAAACTTGTATGTACAGTGACATAACACTTGGCGATGAAGAAAGATAAAAGTCAATGACAATTTTTCTGTACTTATACCTGTAGAGTTCCGGTTTTTTTATTTTTGTACTTAGAATGGAAATCAACACATCCTCACCATCGAAGCTAATTGGTATGTTTGTTACTTGGCATTCTATTGATGATAAATTTGGCACATTTAGACGTGTTTTTCGTATTCAAATAAGCCATATATTTTTGATACATTATTTTCTGGATTCTCTTAAGGACCTCGGGATCAGATCCCCCGGTGAAATCACACAATGAATGATTTGAAGTTCTC
>NC_090750.1:50605463-50607963 GCF_036898095.1 Palaemon carinicauda | reverse complement strand
TATATATATATATATATATATACATATATATATATATATATATATATATATATATATATATATATATATATATATATATATATATAAGAAACCTTTTCTGTTACAACCCAGGAACATAAGTGGTGGGTTACCCTCAAATAAGCACTCTGGTGTAAACATAACAGTTGCACCTATACTAAAACCATATGGCTCTGTCTCTCAAGGCCCAAAAGAAATGTCAACCATTTTTAGCTCATGTGTATAAAAGTAAGCAGAAAATTTTTCTTCTTTACTATTTTCTCCGAAGCTAAACTAACTAGTTTATTTTTTCGCCCTTGTGAGATTAAAGCTGTTCCGATGTAGGCCTACCTTGATGATTAAGGAGATGTAGACCCAAATGGTATGTTCTTTGGTTTCTTATAAGTACTGCAGATTTCTTTGCTCCTAATGTATCAGTTATATTCCGTAAGTTAGCAAAAAGAGGTTCATTTAGCACTTGTTGGAGAATAGGTAATGTTACTCTAAAATGTAAATGGACTTTCTGTAGCTCAAGTACAGCTTATTTTTGCCGAATTTATAAAACCAATATTATTTAAAGTTTTGGAACTCCTTGTGCAAACACCTAAATAGTATTGCTGAAGGTCATCATATGTTCCCTAGTTTGTAATTGGTTTTCGTACAGGCCTTAGAGGCCCTTCTTATAATCTCCAATACTGCACAGAAAGTTCCTATGATTAGCCTTTAGTGCTGCCTTTCATCGAGTTAATCATAAGGCTTCTGTTTATGCTTTCAAATAGTTGCGAGTGGGTTTGTCCTCTCTTAGCATCATTATTGAATTTTAAGTAATATTTCGCAAAGAGTTGTTGTTGATTATCACCTTAGTGAGTATAGAAAGGTTATATATGGTGGTCCACTGGGTGGCGTTCTTGGCCCTCTACTTTTATTATTACATGCACATGACGTATGGTTTGGCCTGGGAAACAAACTCGTTGCCTAGAAATATGATGCTACTTTCTTTACATTAGTTTCCTCTCCTAAATGAAGATGGGGCGTTGCAGAATCATTAATATCTAGCTATAATGATATAATTTGCTTTATTAATATTGTTTGATATGTCAACTTGGTTAAAATGCTTTATATAGACTATAGGTTAATAAAGATATTTGAAATACCTTCACCCTTCAAGTTTTTAGTTTTTAAAACCCACAGAGCGAGGAATAAGAGGCTGTGAAATTTTGGGTTTCTAGTTTCTTTGCTGTGTGAGAAAATATCAGGAGAAATTATTTCTCCATTCTCAATACAATGACAACAATGGTAAAAGAGACCGTACATGGTATTTTTCAATTTGTATTTGAGAACTTTTGGATGCTTCCTTTGTAACATTTAGAATAAGGTAAATGCTTGAACTATTCCTGAATAACGTGATCAATTTTTGCAGTTTTTATGTTTTCTTGACGTAACTATTTTTTTTCAAACTACAAAATAGCACCATGAGTAAGTTCCCTGTGAAACGCGGAGAACAATTGTGTAGATGTAAAATTTGTAGTCCTAGCTTAGATGATATGACTTTTGAACAAAAAAATATTTGATATTGGAAATAAGTTATTTCATATATTTATATATACTTTATACATACATACATATATATATATATAGGTATATATATATGTATGTATATATTTATTTATTTAAATATATACATATATAAACATTCATATATATATATGTATATATATATATATATATATTATATACATATATATATATATATATATATATATATAATATAATTATATATATATATTACACACACACACACACATATATATATATATATATATATATAGACATATATATATATATATATATATATATATATATATATAGACACACACACACACACACATATATATATATATATATATATATATATATATATATGCATATTGATACTTGCGACAATTATTAAACCATTTTTGCCATATAATAGAATCCAAGTAAGGATCTGTTGAAATGCTACAAGTGCTTGAGGTCCTATCCAGACCCTCAATGTCTGGCTACCCATCCCGTGCGAGCCTACTCCTAATAATAGTGATTGTAGTAAGAATAAATAATAATAATAATAATAATAATAATAATAATAATAATAATAATAATAATAATAATAATAATAATAATAATATTGGAAGCAGGCTTTCCGGTCTTCCACATGGGAGTCGACCACATTCTTTTTTCAAAATAAGATGTCCGCATGAGAACATTATTTCCATACCTAATCTTCCATTACCCCCTTTCATCATAATCCATTCTTTTGTCATATCCATACAGAAAATCCCACCTACAAAACCTTAATATATTTCATCCTACCCACACGGTCCAAAAACACACAATGCACTTCGCTACGGACCTTAATATTTTCAGTCTCCGACAGTCTATATTCTCCATAATTTAGATTTTATTCATGAATAGTTAACTTGTATTTCACTTCTGCATTAGAGCTTTCATAACAGTATTCTCTGTT
>NC_090750.1:50587963-50600463 GCF_036898095.1 Palaemon carinicauda | reverse complement strand
ATGTTATGGTCTACCTTGTCAAAGGCTTTTGCAAAATCTAGATAGATCACATCTGTGTCTTTTTTCATTTATCATATTTTTGTATGTTTTCATAGTGTGCTATCAGTTGGGTCCTGTGTACTTTTTCCAGGTACGAAACCGTGTTGACCCATATTAAACAAATTATTTTTGACCAATGGTTCATTATTTTCTTTTTTATTACCCTCTCATACACTTTCATAATATGTGATGTTAGACTAACAGGTCTATAATTGCTTGCCTCTAGTCTTGATCCACTTTTAAAGATAGGGGTTTATATAAGCTAATTTATGTTTAACATATATCTCGCTCATATCTACACTCTGTCTTAGCAGTATTGCAAGCGGCTTCGCGATAGTGTTTGCAGTTTTTTTTAACAAAATCGCTGGAACTCCATCTGGTCCGGCTGCCGATCCATTTTTAATTTCGTTTATAGCCATGACAATATCTGCTTCATTAATATCTATATCCGTTAGATATTCAACATTTTCTTCTCTCATTTCTGTTTCATTATTCTCATTCGCAATTCTTGGCGTGAACTCACTCTTATATTTTTCTGCTAATATGTTGCATATTTCCTTTTTTTCATTCGTTAGCCGTCCTTCAATTCTTAGAGGGGCCTATTCTCTATTCTCCCTTTATTCATCTTTTTTGCATAGGAGTAAAGTACTTTGGGGTTTCTTTTTATATTTTGATGTGTCCTTTCTTCTAAGTCCCTTTTTTTTCATTTTCTTTCGACTGTATAATCTTTTGTTCTGCATTTTCTATCTTACATTTTATTTCCCTCATTTTCCACACATTTTTTTCTTTTGCAAGATTTTCCTTCCACTTTCTAATTTTCTGAAATAAAGATCCTTCTGTCTCTTGGTATGCACGTCTTTTGTTTATTGTTTTTTTTTTCCGGGTACATATTTTTCAACAATTTTCTCCAGTATTTTGTACAGTATGTCCGTATTTACCTGTATATTATCACTTATAAATACATTTTTCCATTCTTTATTCAGTTCTTCATTTATTTCTGACCATTTATATTCTTACTGTAAAAATTATATTTTCCATATCCTTCCCAAAGTTTTGTGCTTTTATTAATTCTGTGATCACTTGCTTTGGAATGAACTATCAATTCTATGACATTGTGGTCTGAAATTCCCGTGTTATACACTATTATTTCTTTAACATAATTCACCTCATTCACAAATACTAGATCTAGGACATTTTCCTTTCTTGTTGGAATGTGGTTTATTTGTTGCATATTATGTTCTAATAGCATATCTTGAAGCTTTTCAAATTGCCTCTTATCTTCTGCGCTACTATTACTCTCTTTTTTATATGTATACATACAACCACTTTCTTCTATCCGTTCTTTCCAATCCACGAAAGGAAAGTTAAAATCTCCGGATAGGAGTATATTCCAGTCTTTATGGTTTCTACATATATCATCTATTTTTTCTATTATTATGTCAAACTCCTTAGTATTTGGGGGTCTGTAAACTACAATATTCACTAGTTTTTCAAATTCAAATTCTACCGCAATCAATTCACATTCTGTGTTTTTGTATTTTTCACAGACTTTTCCTTGATTTATGTCTCTTCCATATATTGCGGTTCCCCCTTGATTCCTATTTTTTCTGTCTGATCTATAAGTTTGGAAACCCTTTATCTGGTCATCACTGCCAGTCTCTTGGGAATACCACATTTCACTTATATTTAATATATCTATTTTTTCAATTTGGGTTAGTTCTTCTAGGAACTCTATTTTCCTTTTAGAGTTACTCGTGACTAAACCCTGTGCATTCATCACTATTATGGTTTGTGTTTCATTCCCATTATTTAATATTGGTAATAATATTGATTCTCCCATGCTTCCTTCCTGTTCTGATATGATGTTCTTTTCTTCATTTCTCGGAATTCTGCCATTAAAAAATCCAACTTTTCCATAATATTTGTTCTTTCGCCTTCATACTTATTTTTGTGTGTAAACCTGCAATTATCCCCATATCTGCACCAACCCCTGGCATTATAGATGCATTCTTTGTAGTTGGGCTCTATTTGTGGAGATTTGGGTTGAAAGGCCTTTTTTGGTGCATAGTGCGGTATATACGCGGCCTGCTTTTTTGTTTCTTTTTTTGTTTCATTTTTGTTTTTCTTTTCAGTTTGCTGAGTTTTCTTACTCTCATTCATAGTTGCAGGATGCATATATCGACATTTTTTGTTGAAACTGCATCCTTTTCTTTCTTTTAGGGTTTTGCATATTTTTGGATGGAGATCTCTGCATTCGTCTCCATATCCGTCTAAATACGCACATTCACCATATATTTCATAATTATGGCATATCTTTGGATGCTTGTAGTAGCATCTTTCGCCAAATTTGCAATTCCCTCTTTTCAGCCTATTACAGACTATATCTTTCTTTTCTTTTTTTTTCTTGTTCTTGCTCTTCCCTAAAAGTATGTAGGTCCGGGTAGAGTCTCTTGGGTCTATTATTTGTTTCCTTCTGATAATTTATTTCTTCATAAGTATGTTGTTGGATGGCATCATAAGTTATATCAATGATTTCCTCTGCATCCTTACACATATCCTGTTCATTTTTCTCTTCTTCTTCTTTTTCTTCTTCTTCTTCTTCTTCTTCTTCTTCTTCTTCTTCTTCTTCTTCTTCTTCTTCTTCAACTATTTGCAGCTTTAGTCTCGACTTAATTATATTTTCTATCCAGACTAAGCATGTTGAGCAGAATACCTTTGTGTCTCTATTTTTTATTTTTTGCTGTATTTCAGCACATGTGGGGTGTGTTGGAACATTACAGGCATTACATTTTCTAATCAGTTGTTGAGGATTATTAATGGAATACCATATCTTACATGTATTACACCATTTTGGCATTCTTTTTCCCAATGCATCAATCAGCATATTCACCATATTGGACTTGTTATTGTTCTTTGATGGAATGTGTTGATTGATGTAGACTTTCTTTATAAGTCTCTTAATCACTTGGATCTTCTTTGGAATTTCTTCAATTATTTTACTGATGTTTTCCGCAGATTTGTTCCAATCTATTGGATCATATTGTTTCAATATGTCTGCGAATATTTTTCCGTCACACTGATTGGAGTTGCTAGAGAGAGAGAGAGAGAGAGAGAGAGAGAGAGAGAGAGAGAGAGAGAGAGAGAGAGAGAGAGTATTATCTTTTGGTTGTGTCCATGAGAGAGAGAGAGAGAGAGAGAGAGAGAGAGAGAGAGAGAGAGAGAGAGAGAGAGAGAGAGAGAGAGAGAGAGAGTATTATCTTTTGGTTGTGTTCGAGAGAGAGAGAGAGAGAGAGAGAGAGAGAGAGAGAGAGAGAGAGAGAGAGAGAGAGAGAGAGAGAGAGAGAGAGAGAGAGAGAAATTAATATTGAACAAACCATCTTCAAAATATGTTTTATTTGTATATATATATATATATATATATATATATATATATATATATATATATATATATATAAATATATATATATATATATATATATATATATATATATATATATGTGTGTGTGTGTGTGTGTATATAATTTTTTTTCTTATTTCTTGTGTCATCCAACTGATTATATTTATAGTTATTCCAATGAGAATATCGGGAAAGTATTACAGAAATAGAAATGTATTTTCAGGGTACAATGCTATTGCGTAAATGTGTGCCTATATAATAATGATATAACACATGGAATTATTTAAAAGATAATTAAAAAAAACTGGACTATAGTTCAATAATTGTCATCGTAGAAATATAGTGATCTGCAGGAAACTTTTGAAAAATAGAAATATCTACAAAACTAAATAAATAGATATTTGGTAATGGAGGCAATATTTGGCAACTAACAAGTCAGAAAAGATAAAAAAATTCAATAATTTTAAGTTTTTCGACGAAATGATTAATAAGAAAAGGAATCTAAACAGATGTCAAATGTAATTTGAAGAAATGTTGTGACAACTAATCCTGTAGACACCAAGCCTTTCTTGGGTTTTTGAAAAATCGTAGCATCTTATTATCCGTTTTTACTTTTTTGGTGGGCGCTCTAATAGAGTAGGAAGAAAAAAAAAAAAAAAAAAAACTCATTTTCATTTCTTTTCGAGAATTGAGTGATTTTATTTAAAAAAAAAAATAATGTTCATGTAAAAATTTTGAAAGTTTAGTACCGTATAAAAAAAGTAGTTTTCTGTATTTTTTCCCACTCAATTCACCTGTTCATAAAATATATGAGATAAGAGATAGAATGTAATTTCAAATTGGAACTGAATAACTAATTTTTATTGTTGATATACTATATGGTGCTCCTATAGATTTAAATGATGATTTTAAAAATATGAAAAACATTTCCGTCAATCAAACAAGAATTACGTAAACAAGACATTTCATTGAGCTGGCTCTTGAGGCTACTGTTTACTTTGGACGTTCTATTTAGTTTTTGATTGAAAGAAAAATGAGTTTTATTTTACAGTAATAGTAATATCCCTAAGACATAAAAAGAAAAAAATTATAGTGTGTTATGGAAATTCAAATTTCAGATTGGTAATTCCCACTAAATACAATGGAAAATTCTTGTAGATTTACCTGTTTGTTACAAATGTTTTCTGAGTGGTCCCTCACGGATGACTGGAGGGGCCAAGCAAGGATCTTTTTTGTTCTGTAACTTCTCACTTAAGCTTTCGGGTACATTCCTTAACCCATCATCAGCTGCAAAAAATAGTTCCTTTACGTTATAATACTTATAATATTTATATACGTTGCGAACAGAGAAAATCAGAGTTTTACAACTTCGTAAGTTAAAAACCAAAAATTAATAGTTACAGCATTTACCTAATAATTAAAGTATACAAAAAAGTTTTCTATTATAAATAACACATCATGGAGTGAATTCCATAATTGGAATTAGACTAAAACAACAAATAATATTATAAATACTTAAAACAATTTCAATGGAAAGTTTGAAGTTTCATTATTTGTAACAAACAGGTAAATCTAGAAGAATTTTCCATTGTATAATGGAAAGTTAAAGGTTTCATTATTTGTAACAAACAGGCAAATGTAGAAGAATTTTCCATTGTATTTAGAGGGAATTGCCAATCTGAAATTCAAATCGCTGAAAGTCTAATAATCAAGACCTTAAAGTCAGCTTTAAATAATGAAACTTCGAGCTTGCAATTTTTTTTTTTAATTAATATAATAATAAAGTTTTTCCAAGCAATAGGTGAGGAGCATTATTGCTGACATTTCTGCAAATTTCAGAGAGTTTTACCACTATGAAATCTCCTCCATCTACCATTAAATCTATCATCAGGCAATATTTTCCTGCAATAGTAGCAACTATATGCTCGGCACAGTTCCTTACTATAAAACCAACAGAAATGTTGTCACAAACTACTGATTCATGTCAGTGTCCTTAGAAACTTTCTCCTGATCAACTGCAGTATTGACCCACGAAGAAAATATAAAGGGTAACAAGAAGAAGATGTCTTGGGGAAATAATGATACAGCAAACCAGAGGTCAGGTTAAACGCTTCTTAGCCACAAAGCAGATCTAATACAAATTATAAATCAAAGTATATATATAAGATCTGTTATATATCACGCGTGTGCTCATGAAATGGAAAAAAAAAATATTATTATTCCTAAAGTTGATTTTTTAAACTAATTTTACTTGACAAAGAGTCTATGTCGTCTTATTTTACCTATTGGAAAATGTATTCAAGATAAAAAATTATAGCTATTAAAAGCCACGTACCTTTCCTCAAAAAAAGAAGAAAAAAGAAATATATATATATATATATATATATATATATATATATATATATATATATATAATATATATATATATATATATATATAACAAACAAAGCTTATAGACTGCATCATATCCTTCTTATTCTGACCTAGTTGTTAATCGACTTAAACTTGAATAATATACAATATTACCATCATGATGGATTAAACTTTGAAATTATTTCACAGGAGATAAGAGAGCGTTATGTGACTCTCTCAGGTTGAACCCTATAAGAAGTAAAAGGTTAGTTATTTGAGTTGAGCGAATCTAGGGTGATAACACCAAGTCTAATTATGTAAAAGACCAAGTTCTGAGTATTAAAGAGTTTATAGCTTTACGTCCTCCAATTGATTTCTGATATTGATATCAGTGAGGAAATTATTCTTCGATTTATTCTCCCCTTTAAGTTTCGCCGCACATATTATATATGAGTTATTTTCATTAATTGTTTTAGAAACCATTAATAGATTTTCAAGAAAATATATTGCTAAACACATAACATTTATTCCAGGAAAATATTAAATTTTAAAATACCAAGAGTTTGGCTTGACATTCCTTGGTCATGACTATGATTCATTTATAATTTTTAAGAAAAAGAACATGATGCAAATAATATATATATATATATATATATATATATATATATATATATATATATATATATATATGAACAGGTAGCAAATGTATTACATTACCTCATTTGCATATAAGTATCCAGAAAATCATTCGAAATATGATTTTATTTTTCAAGCTCCAGGTGAAATTTCAGAATATTTGCAAGTATTTCATTTACAGATGTACGTGATTAAAGCGCTGAAGCCCTGTAAAACACTAAAGAAACTAGCACAAATATAATAACTTTTTACATTTGTAATAACAATTCATAATATACTGGAGGTTCATTGGAATAGAATATGAAATGCAAATTAAAACAATATAACGCAGCTCGATATTCTTCCACTGAAATATACCTGCACTGGAAAGATGAATTATTCTGACTTTTTCCATTTGCATTTACTGTAGAGCGTGAGACATGGTTACTCGTTCGAGGTTTTGAAGTATTTCGGATTATGAGATTTCAAATTTCTCATTTGGGCATCCATTAATATTCTCAATTTTTGTCTTACCTTTGGAATCCAGAACATATATACCTATGAATATTCGATGAAGGAATAATTAATTTCATTTATGTATTTTAGCAGTTTCCAAAAAAAAAAAAAAAAAAAACATTCCCAAGAAAATATTGATGAGGTTATAAACCCTCCTTTGTGGCGGACCTTTAGTCATTACTTTATTCTTCTATTTTAATTTACATTCATGTAGTGAGTTGAATGTAATACGACAACCATCTGGACATAATTTTCTGCCAAAATTACTTAAATTTTTTTGAATTATACTTTGTCTTGTAGTTGTATAGATAGCCATCTCTGTTATTTAATATGATCACCAAGGATGTCAATTTTATCACTAATATTTATTGCTTAAATTTTACCTCCTGAAAGTCTTGGCTCTCTGTGAAGGAAAACACCTCCAGAAAACCATTATCGTATCGCAGCTCATCCAAAAATTACATTGGAGCTCAATTTGCAATCTAGTAGCCTATTTCTTGATACATTTATTAGGTATTATCTTGAAGTGGTATAAGAAAAAAAATATAACAAAGATGTGTCTTATCCATATATTGTATATACTGCTAGTATAAATTTTTTCATTAATGTAGGGTAGTCTTAGATATTCTAGCTAAAAGGAAGTCATAATTCAAACAATATCAAAGGTGAATTGGTCCATCCATCTAATTAGATATAGTTCACGTGTATGGTTCTTATAGTAAAAATAATAGAAATTAGAGACATCTGATCTCCGCCAAAGGTTATTGGTGTCGTCCATTGCTTAAGATCTATCTATGGTGAAAATTTTATCAAAAGTCGTCAATTTGTTTTTATGTTATCTGTTATATAACAAAAAATGGAAATCTTGATCTGGAATTGGGACCCAGATACGGATCATCTCCACAATTAAATGTAGTGACGGAAGATCTAGGTGGTAAAAATTTCTTTAAAATCCGTCAAGTAGTTTGGACGTTATCTTTATAATAGTGAACAATGCAAAACCAGATCTAGAAATCCGATCAGGATTACCTGCAAATATAAAGGGGTCGTCCATGACTAGTGAAAATTTTGTTAAACTCCATCAAGTAATTTTGACATTATCTTCAAATCCTGATCTAGAATCCGGATCAGGATCCAGCTTGATTGATTGATTGATTTGAGGTTTTCTGGCATCCTGACATCTAAGGTTATGGACGCCAATTCAGATCCAGATCATCTCCAAAATTTAATACGGTCGTCCATGACCTAAGAGCTATCTGTGGTGATGATGTCGGAAAAAATCCGTCTAGTAGTTTTAACATTATCTTTAAAATTGCGAAAAATGCAAATCCGGATCAACAACTGGATCCGGATCACCCAAAATATTTGATGACCTAATATCTATCTGTGGTGAAAATTTTATCAAAATCCCGCGAGTATTTATGATGTTAAATTTAAATTCAGATCTAGAATCCAGCTCCGGATCCGGAACCGGATAATCTACAAAATTCAATTGAGTGGCCCTGTCCTATGGTCTATCTGGTGAAACTGTCAAAATCCGATGAGTTGTTTTTATGTTATCTCTAAATGTGGATCTAGAATCTACAGCCGGATCTAGATCCTCTACAAAATTTAATGTGGTCTAGAATTACCTAAAATCCATTGCGGATGAAAATGTTGTCAAAATCCCTAAAATTCGTTTGAAATAATCCTATCCACAGAGACAGAGACAAATAAGTGAAGTAATTAAATAAGTACGCTCGTGGCAGTCTCCAGAATCCCAGGTATCATTTAAAACAAACAACGACTCTCCGAGCTGAGAACAGCTGAATATAAAATGACAGTCAGTTGTTGGGTACATTGAAGGGCAAGGTAAGATATATTACCCCTTGCGATTGATAAGCTATTGTCAATTGACCATTTTGGTTATTGTCAAACTGATGTATAAATCACTCATAGGATATTTGGTTTTCAACTTCTCTGCGCATATGATGAAGCAGAAGGTAGGCGTTTATTTTAGTCGACTCTAATATATTACTCGTTTTGATCTTTGAAATGTTCATATGTAAAATATGTAGATATTTGACTTTTTTATCGATAACATTTTAACTTAAAATGAGAGTATAGATAAAGATATCTCCTGTCCTTACTAAAAACAGCGAATTTATGACATGTAGCCATGTAGCTAGAAAATTAATCAAATAATCATATATGGATTAATGCATTATAAATGGAAGAGCTTGCATATGTAGAGAAAATTGTAGATGTAAACGTTCTAGTAACAAACCACAATAACAAACCAACACATTCACTCATTTGTTCCCGAAGAAAAAAATATATATATAAATAAAAGTAACAAAACTAACATACTCTGAATAAATAGGCAATTCGATTGCTGGCGCAAATAAGAATAAAAAACTCACTTTTAATTTAAAAAAAAAAATCTAATTACAAGTTTTTTTTAATAGATTTTCCCATATCTGAGACCATAATTCTATTTGCTAAAGTCTTATGGTTATAGAGTTTAGGTTATTGAAGTGCTCGTTTGAGATTACTGCAAAAGTACAATAATATACAGTACAGCTAAAAATACTATCTAAGAAAAGCATATAACATTTTACAGGGGGATATCCAATGTCACGTTGTCTTTTTGTCTTAGTTTTTATCTAAAAACAAGTCTTTATTTTTGCTCCCCTAACTTCAAACTGTGTTAGTTTTTATGTTAGACGGTCTCTATTTCTATTATTTTCTCATACAACCTTTTCAATGTTTTCGAGGAAGTGTTTTAAGGATGATGTCATTGAAGACCTATTTCTTCTCTCTTTATATGTAATCTACCAAATTTGAATTGCTACTTTATACTCAACTTGCAGTTTTCATTAACAGTGGCACATTGAGCTTTGTGGAGAAGCTAATGACTGAATGCATATCTCCTGGTTATTAAAGTCTTTAGAAATTCCTAAAAATGCTATGTATATATATATATATATATATATATATATATATATATATATATATATATATATATATATTCATATATATGGAATGTTTACTGGTAATATTATCTTTTGGTTCTGTGCACGAGAGAGAGAGAGAGAGGAGAGAGAGAGAGAGAGAGAGAGAGAGAGAGAGAGAGAGAGAGAGAGAGACATGGGTATTGGAAAGTGGTCTATGAGTCAGTTGTTAGATAAAAAAACAGAAAAGACTATGATATCTTTCCAGTCTTCTTTCCTTGCAATTGCAACAGTTTCCTAAATCCTGAGACTTAGGAAGTTGAGATCCTCTCACAGTTAAAAGTCGGAAGCTTTCTAGAAATGGGTTGACCTTCTTGGGGTTACTTCGCTTATCTGTTTTTTCTTCTTCTTCTTTTTTTTTCAAAATTAACATTTAAACAATGTTGACATTTTTATGTATAGATTTTTTAGCCATCATTATCATATATTACAGATCAAACCAGATTAATATCATCGCTGCCAGTATAAACATATAGTACTCTTTTCAGTACCTTATGGGTACATTCAAAATATTTGATTGAGTTATAAATTCTTCTTCTACACTATTTCTCCTAGTTCTACGAAAGAAAGAATATATATATATATATATATATATATATATATATATATATATATATATATATATATATATATATATATATATATATATATGCGTAAAAATCACAAGGAAACGTGATGCTCAGATGCAGAAGAACCACAGGGAAAATGAAAATATGATAAATAAGATTAAGTCCTGACTAGTTCGTGATACTTCTTCAGAGGACATAAGAATGATCACGATGCTAGTCAGGACTTAATCTTAAAAATCTTGATTTTTATCATTCCACAAGGTCTTATAAAATTTTACAGGGGGAGAGTCTTTCCAGGACTATCCCCATTTTTCATTCGAGGAAGGGCTGCTAATAATTAAGACTTGAAGACGTCTGCTGTTAATATATAGTGTAATTTAAATTTTTGTCTATAACACTTTTGATTAAATTGAGAAAATATTGGTGACCATTTTTATTATATTTTTTTCTTTAAAGAGATTTTCAAAATAGTCTCTTACGAACATAATAATTGCACTGGAATTAATAATTTTGCTACCATCATTTCTCTTAGTCTTATACAGAAAAGTTTTAGTATTTTTTTTTCTTTTCCTGGCAGATAGGGTGACACTTGTTCTTATTTTGATTTATCATTAACTGTAGCTCTTATATTTATTCCTTTACATGTTTCTTCTTGGATACAATTTGTTCTCAACTTTAATGAATTCACTAAGGACATTTTCTCTTCATTAAAGGTCGATTTCCCAATCTCCTCTTTTAGCTGATAATTCAATAAATTAAGTAGTCCGTATCTTTCCCGATTTATTTGCATTAAATATTTTAAGATTTGCCTTTTTCATTTCTAATCTCAGTCCAAGCCATCATAAAATTTTCTTTAACTAAATATTTATTCAAAATAGTACAATTTAATTTTCAATACTCTTTACATAATAAAATATATCTAACCTTGAGCCATAGGTTTCCGTAATATATTTACACTCTCCATGGTGGTTTAGGAGAAACAAAGTAGTAATGAGTTCCATTCTCCTCCCATTATCATGTTAGTTACAATATTCTATTTTTTCCTTTTACTACTTCCAGCAGGCGTGTAGTCATTGAGTAACTGAAAATACGCATTTGAACAACGACAATTGATACTCATGCATGTATTTTTTAAGATGCCATTAATCGCCAGGCCGTTCAACAGAGAAATCTGGACTCTATGTTCCCACCATTGTTCAAACGAGGTAATCTTATAATCACAACTGATAGGGTGGTATATTTTTTCTCAACTCTTGCTGAAGTAAACTGCCTCATGAATTTCAGAATTTTAGGCCATGTATACAAATGGAAACAAATGAAAAAATAATGCTTACAGTATTCATTATTAATGTTATCATGTGTCGGTGACTATTTGCGTATCCACATCAAAGAGAGAAAAAATACACAAACAGATAAACAAACAGACTAAATGAAGTTCAGGGAGCAAACGATATAACTTGTTTTTTTTTTCAATAAAGGCTAAAAAGAAAATGACAAAATGTACCAGCTTTACAGACAAACAGGGAACGTCAAATCTAAAATCCTTTTGAAATATGTTATGAGCTTTTCTATGTAAGCCTATTTTACTGCAGAGTATTATATTGTGATTTCCTTAATCTGGAACGGGTACGTTAATGACGTAATTGCCATAACCAAATGACTAGTATATGAGGGTCTTAGCTATAAGAAAGCCTATTAAGAACCAAACTTCTAATTGTGTCTTTCTAAAGATTAAATGTTTGTTCTTCCTTATCTGCTGAGCCATTTACGTAGAATTTTAGATTGGTGTTAATTTTGTTACTCAATCTTTTTTTCCAGACACTTTTGGGGAGCGTGGTAATTTTAGATTATGTTTTGTTACTAAAACGTATGCAACTGCAGTTCTCTGTGAATATACAAACAATACACAATTCAATGCATTGGTCCTTATATGAAAAATAACGTTAATTTTCACTTTATATATGGATAAATCACAGAAAATCGTTACTTTGGAAAGGACAAGAAATAATAAGTATATAT
>NC_090750.1:50572963-50580463 GCF_036898095.1 Palaemon carinicauda | reverse complement strand
AACACTAAACTTCCATATCAATATTTCTTTCATTTTCTCTTTTATACTCTATACTGTTAAAGATTTGCCGTAAAATACTGCTTAGAGCAGTATATTTTTACGGAGAATTTGTGATTAGAAATACGGTCTTTTTTTTAACAGTGTGATATATAAGATTCCCCAGTTCGTCTAGGTTCACTCCGTTGTATTATATTCCAGTTTATTTATTTCAGCTCTTTTAGTAGCGCACCAAGATCTTTCCTAGACAGGATCCCAACGTTGTATGAAGCAATTTTCAGTTTCCAAAAGTTGCATGCTCTAGTCCAGAGATTTCTAGCACTCCTGCAGTGGAAGGTAATTGCCCGCCACTTTTGGCCGTTTTTCCACCCCTGCTGGGGAGTAGTGGGCGAAGATGGGTGGTCTTATTCGTTTCTGGGTTTTGGCAAGCTTCTATCACCATGCTGGCCATTCCGGATTGGTGACGGGGGGAGAGTTTTGTCTGATCGCTCAAAGCAAACCCGTCTAGTATGGGTGGCCCTGAGTAGTATAACTTTGGTAATCATGGCGATGGGAAAAGCATTAGTGTCACCTTTCTCTACATCCAACCTCCAACACAGCCTCATTAGGCATTAATTGAAAAATCTACTCAAGCTCCCACCATAAAAAGAAATACAACCTACGGCACTGCACTATTATATTCCATGAGCATGTTTGAAAATATGATAAAGAAGGAAATGACAATTATCTTGTTAAGGGATACAAAATATTTTGGCAAAATATATGTAATAATTATAAGGACCAGTTTTTATGTTATTGCAACTTAAAAAAAAAAAAAAAAAAAAAAAAAAAAAAAAAAAAAAAAAAAAAAAAACAGGCACATGTATACAGGTTTGGTTACCTTAAAAGGGTTGTAATTTAAAAGTCAACTAGGACATTTAATTATTCGATTTCTTTGATAGGACTTGATAGTTATTAAAAAAAATCCCTATTCCCTACTGAAATGAAATGAAGGAATATGAATGGATGTTGTCAAATATTTTCTCTTATAAATATAATAAAAATCGGAGTAGAAGAGAAAAAAAATTCTAATTTCAAGGGTGAAATTGCAAAATGAGAAAATGGAAAACTCAGAATATGGTGACTCCAAAAAGAATACATAAACTATTTTCCAATGAGAAGTATCAAGCGTAATAGTAAATGAATTATGCTATATGTCCCCGTTTACAAAATTGAGTGTCGACTTTCAAAAATATAGACAAAGGGAAATAACTCTCTTTGAGTATTCTGACAGCGTGCGTTGTATTAAAGCGTTAGGGTGAGGCGTAGGGTAGAAGTAATGAAATAGATTTAGCTGTTTTGTCGGAAAATGAAAAAAAAAATAACTTTACTTACTTTACGGGATGCTTTTCTGGTCCTATACCTAACTATAAAGATGACATTAACACTCACTCCCTGTCTCATGAATCCAGATTGCTGGAGAGAGAGATTGGTTTTCAAAACTACTCCTGTAGGTAGTAGGTTGGCCAGGGCACCAGATACCCGTTGAGATACTGCTGCCAGAGAAATAGGGGGTCCTTTGACTGGCCAGACAGTACTACATTAAATCTTTCTCTCTGGTTACGGTTCACTTTCCCAATGCTACACATACACCAAATAGTCTTGACTATTCTTCACATATTCTCCTCTGTCCTCATACACCTGACAACACTGACATTACCAAAAAAAATTTCTTCGTCCAAGGAGTTAACCACTGCAATGTAATTGTTCAGTGGCTACGTTACTCATGGTAAGTGTAGAACCTCTTTAACTATGGTAAGCAGCTCTTCTAAGAGAATAACACCTCAAAATCAAAACATTATTCTCTATTCTTGGGTAGTGCCATAGCCTCGGTAATATGGTCTTCCACCGTCTTGGGTTAGATTTCTCTTGCTTGAGGGTACACTGGAGCGCACCCTGCCATCTAATTTCTCCTACTCTTGTTATGTGAAAGTTTTTTATAGTTTATATAGGAAGTATTTATGTTAATGTTGTTACTGTTCTTAAAATATTTTATTTTACATTGTTTACTTTCCTTACTTGGTTATTTTCCTTGTTTGGGTCCCTAGGCTTATAGCACCCTGCTTTTTAAACTAGGGTTGTAGCTTAGTAGGTAATAATAATAATAATAATAATAATAATAATAATAATAATAATAATAATTAACATCTCTCAACGTTCCCTTTTCCGTATTATCTATCACCACACCACTCAACAACAACAAAAAAGTCACTAAATAGCCTTTATGAAATCAAATAAATAATTCGACGCATTAAAGGTAACCAATAATTCTCTCTCTCTCTCTCTCTCTCTCTCTCTCTCTCTCTCTCTCTCTCTCTCTCTCTCTCTCTCTTTGTTTGCAAGATCGTTGTTCATTCTGAGTCAGCGAGTCTATTTGTTTCCAGGATTAATGCCAGCGTCCGTCAGTGCCGAGAATGATGGGACAGCTTTCCCTGCTTGGCAAGAACGGTGACCTATTCAAAGAACCTTCTTTGGGCCAAAGAGCAGCAGCAACCTGTTTTACTTTGTGTGATTTGCTGGTCTTTCTGCGTTCCTCTTAGCTACAGGAATGTGACAATGCGACCATGGATCAGAATATTCAGATTCTCTAAAAGATAATTCGTACATTTTATTGTCTTTGAATTTTTGTTGATGTTAGAATCATTGGCTTCTTTATCCTTCA
Organism: Palaemon carinicauda; assembly: GCF_036898095.1. Taxonomy (NCBI): domain Eukaryota; kingdom Metazoa; phylum Arthropoda; class Malacostraca; order Decapoda; family Palaemonidae; genus Palaemon; species Palaemon carinicauda. The sequence goes on along the minus strand of NC_090750.1, from coordinate 50,577,765 downwards.
AATAAAAGCAGAGAGAGAGAGAGAGAGAGAGAGAGAGAGAGAGAGAGAGAGAGAGAGAGAGAGAGAGAGAGAGAGAGAGTATATATATTTCGTTATGGCATTTGTGAACATAGGACTACATTCCAAACTACCAATTAAACTAAACTATATCATGGAGTCCATATTGAAGCACCAAGGAGATTTCTATGGTCGCAAAACATCCCATATGGAGAAACTGTTCAACTCCGTTCCCTTTTCTTTTGTCTACTTCTTGACGTTTTCCTATATCCTGTGATTTTTTTTTTCCTTGATCTTGTCATTACATTTTAAAGCTAGTTTTTCTTCCATACATTTTATATCCGATTACACAGACACTTATAATATGGATATGCATTACTTGAAAATAAGTTATATTTTCTCATCCATATTTACAAACAAGCACATGCATGTTACAGTCCACTGCTGGGGGTACGAAAAATTTCTGGACTAGAACAGACCATCTATGGAAACTGAACCTTGTAATATAAAACGACAGGACGCTGTATAGGAAAGAACCTGCTGGTACTAGTACAGCTGAAATAAATAGATAAATTGGGATATAATACGATTTAGTAAAATTAGAACTGGGGAATATTATATAGTTAAACGGGGGTCATATTTCTTGCTTCAGAGGATATGAAAAGAACAACGAACATTAATTATGTTTTTTCATCAATGAAATCTTGTAGATATAATAGATTCTTTTTTATTACTAGTGAAAGAATTAAAGGATTATTTATCGAACTAAACGTGAAGTATCAAATGAAGATTATTCAAATATATGTACTAACCACATCCCATACAAAGGAAGATATAGAAACTTTTTTTGAAGATCTAGAGGTGCCTATAAAATAAGCGAAAAAAAAAACAAACAAACATAAGATTCAATTCACATATGTTTTGCGGGATTTTAATTCTAAAGTAGTTCAAAGAAGACGGGAGTATCACCAGTTGGTTCATTTGTAGAAGGTACAAGGAATAACAACAGCGACAAGCATGTAGAATTGGCTGAAATCATGAGCACCTTTTATAAAAAAAAAAAGGAGCATAGAAAATGGACATGGAGGAGCCAAAATGGAGAAACGAAAAACGAAATACATTTTATTATCAATAAAGTTTAGTTAATTAAGTTAAAGATGCAGCAGTTTTAAATATGTTAAATTCAAACGGTCATAAAATGTTGCGAAGCAAATTTTTTTAGATCTAATAAGGAGAACAAAAGAATAAAATAGGCACAGCTGTAATAAGAAAAAAGCTGATGTGTTTAGTTTAGCGATACAATATAAGTACGCCCAGCTACATGATGAAATAGTAACATGTAAGGAAGAAATAACCAGTAATTTAACAATAATTGTATTGGAATCAGCACAAGGGAAAGGCGGGGAATTTCTCAAAAAAAAAAAAAAAAAGAATTGAAAGAAGGTCAAAATCAAAGAGAGATGAAATAGGACAAGGAAAACTATTTAAAAAAATAAACACACTGAAACCCAAGACATTCGTTAACACAATAAGAACAAATTGAGGAAACATTAAAAAAAGGAAGATGCAGCAAATCGATGAAAACAAGACTTATAATAGGTTGCCAACATATATTTGCTTTCAGGAATCAAAATTTTAATATTACAATAAAAGAGATGATGTGATGAAAAGTGCAGAGGATTTTTATATTAAGCTATAAGATAGTCATAAAAAATAACTTTTCTGACAGAAATAATGGAACATCCGTGCCGTTAGTATGTTGACCAAGAAACCAGCCGCCACTTGCAATACCGCAGATAAAGAATCAATGGGTCCTTCGACTGGCCAGAGGGTAATACATTTGATCCCTCTTGGGTTAAGACTCTTTTTTTTTCCTTTGACTACACATGCAACGAATATTCTGGCCTATTCATTACACATTCTTTTCTTTCCTCATAAACCTAACAACACTCACTTAACAGGAAAATTCTTCATCACTGGAGGTGTTAAATACTGCACTGTAATTGTTCGGTGGCTATTTTTTTTTCTTTGTAAGAGTAAAAGAGACCTCTTTAGGTATGATATATGTATATATGTATATGTATATATATATATATATATATATATATGTATATATATATATATATATATATATATATATATATATATATATATATATATATACTGTAGACAGTAGGTTGGACAGGGCACACACCACCCATTGAGATATTACTGCTAAAAGTTATTGGGTCCTTTGATTGGCCAGACTTTGGATCGTTCTCTCTGCTTACGGCTAATTTTTCCTCCGTCTACACATACTTAAAATAGTCTGACCTATTCTTTACCTATTCTCCTGTATGTCAAACCACTATGTATGGTAGGTATAGATTATTCAAAAGCTTTTGATTCAGTTAAGAGTTTAGAATTTATGAAATCCTTTCAACGACAAGGAATATATGAATCATAGATTAGAGTACTTGAAAATAGAACAGCCCTAAAATTAAATAATGATAGTGAGAAAATTAGAATGAGTAAGGATTTAGACAGGGAAAATGTTGGATTAACTTTGACTAGGCACACCTTAACATCTTAAGATTTGCAGATGACAGTTTTGTTTAGTGAATCATGGAATGAATTACAAAAAATGTTAGAATCTTTGAATAAAGAAATGAAAATATAGGCCTGAAAAAGAATATGAGTAAAACTACGATAAAATTCTATGGAAATGCAAAATGTGAGATCAGTGGCCTTGCTGAGACCGCCCCCCCCCCAAAAAAAAAAACACCCATCATCCCCCAAAAGCTATCAACTTATATTCTTACTGTGTATCCTGTATAAGTTATATGAATGAATAATCATAGACTGTATCCAACCAATTGTTGAAGAGCAACTGTCGAAAGAATGAGCTGGCTTTAGGCCAGGTCAATCCTGCTGCAGTAAGGCAATGAACCTGTTACGACTGCATATGATATTGTAAACCATAGAGCACTCCTTCTAAATGTGTCTACAATTAAATGGTATGCCAGCAGAGTCATCATCATTAAACTCTTGCTCACCAATGAGGTATTTTTTTCGGAGAAATGAATGACAGAAAAAGGAGATAGAAGATACAGAACAACAGCCTTTCACAGGGATCAGTGCTGCTGCCGTACGATGTGTTGCTTTTTTTTAATCTCTCGCTCTCCACAGCACTGATAATCGAAACATATTTCAGCTTGCTATTGAAAGTTTTATACTGTTTGAGTTTTGTGTTATTCTTGCTCTCAAGTATCTGTATATAAGTTCGTTGTGTTGTTGACTAATATTAGTTGGTCATTATTTATATTGATAAAACAGATGTGAATTTTTTTTTCTACAATTCAATATTTATTACCATTTGAATCCATCAAGAAACTGGCATTTTGAAGGAAAATTTAGGCCAAGCCTAATATGCCTGATTTTTTTCATATTCCTAAAAGGAATTCTAAAATTCTTAAGGGGGCCAGCCGGTAATGCCGTTTTTTTTAATGACAGTACTTTGATATTCATACCACTTAATAAGGTGACTTAGGGCGTCTCCAAACTACTGAAGATTATTGCCTTTGACCTTCGGTTTTGTGACGGCAAGCAGATTTATCATGAAAATTATTGATTTTTAAATTCTATATTCTTCATTGGTAATTAATATTAAAAACTTGGATTACTACTCTTCAATGACCTTATATAGACCTCCAAATAAATGAAGATTTTTTTTTTTTTTTCAAAAAGGAATTTTTTGCTAGATGTGAATTTTTTTCATTATGGTAAAAAAATAATCCATAATAATCTGGGAATAAAATTAGGCCAAAAAAAATTAAACAAAAATTGGAAAAAGACAACCTTTGATTGTTTTATGATGTCTTTCTAAGTTATATACCAAATTTTAATGCTATATCTTTGAAATAAAGGGAGAAGATAAAATTTGAAGGTCAATAAGCATAGTTTTGAGATGGGGGGCGTTAGAAAGATTTCTTTGTATTTTTATATAGACCATATCAATAAATCCTGATTATTATGAATTCTATGTTTCTTTTTGGATATTAATTAAGCAAGACAAAGTTATTTATCATAAGTTAATCATAAATGAGGATTTCTTTGCACAATATCTTGTTACTTTAGACGAGACGGTCACTCCTTCATCATCTCTCCCCTTCACTAATTCCGCTAATTTCGCCAATATTACTCAAGTCTGGACACTTACTAGAGCAAATTTTCTTCTCCCTTATGTTATCGAGATGTTGAAATTGTCTTCTCTTTGGCATGATAAAATTCTTGCCCAAACCGAGAAAAATAGACGTAAAAATGAGTGAATGTCTAACTCAAGCATATACTCTCTATGAGGTTTGTGCTATGACTGAGGGCTAAAAGGTGTAATTAACGTGTAATGCATCGTCTTTTGACTCATGGAATCTATGCAGATGCCATTGCTCACAATTTGTTTTATAATAAAATGTAATAATTGTCCAAATTTACGATAACAGGTGAAATGCTGCATTTTCTTGTAGGGGACAATGTTTTTTGGTTTATTGAGTTACTTTAACTAATTACCCTACAGCTATAAAATTAAAAGGAATTTTAACAAAATATTTCGTACACGCATTCGCCATTGCCATACGAGGCTCAGTGAATTTTTTTTCCATGATTTTGTGTTTTTCTTTCTATATCCCCATATATTGGCATAATGGCCGTCCACCTCAACATCTATACAAATGACCAGCCACAATACCAAAAGGTCTGCAGGTACATGAACAGAGATGACCTGTATATTTCTACCCAATTGGACTGACTCACCATCATCTAAAATAGAC
>NC_090750.1:50562963-50567963 GCF_036898095.1 Palaemon carinicauda | reverse complement strand
CCTAGATTATAAAATTGATCTTGGGCCTTTTTGTTTAATGACTAAACCGTTCTCATAAAAAGGTCAATTACTTTGCATGCTACTCATGAATTGAAGCCAAATTTAATCTAAAGCATTTACAAAGTAAGGTATAGTCGTCGAAATCGGAATTAGTCGATCGATCGAATTAAGATCAATCGAATCCCAGTGACGCAAATATTCTATTTGTTTTGCACAGGACTCAATTTCCCTTCCTCCTATTATATTCAATGACCATTAATAAAGCTCAAGGACAGACTTATAATAAGGTTGGGATCTACCTACCACAACCTTGCTTTACTCATAAAATAAACTTTATGTAGCCTTCTCAAGAGCAAGGTCTATGAACAGTGTAAGAGTGAAAATTTGTCCTCAGAATAATTCTACTCATGGGCAGAGAAGAGGAACTACCTTCACTAGAAATATTGTATATAAAGAAGTTTTGTTAACTGTTTCATGTATTGCTCATTTTTAAAAATAAATATGCAAGTCAAATCTTATCATATTTTATTCGAACATGAATAGGTTAGGAATAAGATAATTAGTATTGTAAATATCATATCGTGTAATTTACACGGGTTCCGCTAGTTATTATTATTATTATTATTATTATTATTATTATTATTATTATTATTATCATTTATTATAATAATAATATTTCGGTAGTAGACCCTCTTTCAGGCAAATTTTGTTGAAAATAATGGCTGCCTCAGTTGCATTAATCATATACTCCGTCTTCTCGATGGCTCTAATTATCTTCTTTTCAGGACTACTGCATACAGCCAGTAAATGAGCAAAATTCATCCTTCATGGTGGGTAGTCAAATTCAGGAATAATTGGCGAGTCAAGGTTTTAGTATAAAATTCACAAATTAGGTAAGATTCACAATTCAGGTAAAATTCACAATTCAGGTAAAATTCACAATTCAGGTAAAAATATACAGAGAACAAGCTACGCGTTTCGGGAGTGCTGTCTCCCTTCCTCAGGCTTCAGTGCTGGAAACGGTGAGAGCTACGTCCGTATATATGTCAATTCTGGCTTAGTCAGAGAGGCAGCGAATTTTTCATTGGCTACCTCGAGCGTCATGGGCGGAGCAAATAGAATGGCTGATCCTCATTGGCTAAGCCGCTCGCTGAGAGAGGCTGTAGTACAGTCAAACTGCCATCCCACTCACTCCTGGGTGTTGAGTCACCATCTTGTCCTCTGGGAGCTGGGCTCTGATTGGTGGGAGCGCTCGCCGAGAGGGTATGTAGGCTAGGCAGGCTATCCTGTCGCTGATCAATGCTGTTGGGGTTGTTTATGTCTTGATCTGTTGGGTTGTCCTGGTTGGAGGTGTCATGGTTGGTTGGGTTATTTTTCCTTGTGTTGTTCCTTCGAAAAGAGGGGAAGAGGAACAACACAAGGCAAGGAAAAGGTGGCCGGAATATTTTGAAAGTTTACTGAATGTTGAGGATAATAGGGAGGCGGATATAATTGCCGTTGCAGGTATTGAGGTGCCGGTGATGGGAAATGAGAATGAGAGAGAGATTACAAGAGAGGAAGTGAGGAGAGCACTAGATGAAACGAGAGTAGGAAAAGCATGAAAGTATGAAAAATATACAGAGAAAAAGGTGGAAGTAAAGCTCAAGGTACGTGAGGCAAAGAAGGCAGCTGACTTGAGGTGGGGTCAGGGATTGGGTCAGTCATATGAAGAGAATAAGAAGTTTTGGAAAGAAGTGAAGAGAGTAAGGAAGGCTGGCTCAAGAATTGAAGAGACAGTAAAAGATGGAAATGGAAGGTTGTTAAATGGAGAGGAGGCAAGGAAAAGGTGGGTGGAATATTTTGAAAGTTTACTGAATGTAGAGGATAATAGGGAGGAAGATATAATTGCTGTTGCAGGTGTTGAGGTGCCGGTGATGGGAGATGAGAATGAGAGAGAGATTACAATAGAGGAAGTGAGGAGAGCACTAGATGAAACGAGAGTAGGAAAAGCATCTGGTATGGATGGTGTGAGAGCTGAGAAGTTGAAGGAAGTGGGTGTGACTGTACTTGAATGGTTGGTGAGATTGTTTAATATGTGTTTTGTGTTGTCAATGGTACCAGTAGATTGGGTTTGTGCATGTATTGTACCACTATATAAGGCTAAGGGAGATGTGCATGAGTGTTGTAATTCAGAGGGTATTAGTTTGTTAAGTGTAGTTGGAAAAGTGTATGGCAGAGTATTGATTAACAGGATTAAGGATAAAGCAGAGAATGCAATTTTAGAAGTACAGGGTGGTTTTAGAAGAGGTAGGGGTTGTATGAATCAGATTTTTACAGTTAGGCAGATATGCGAGAAATATTTAGCAAAAGGTAAGGAGGTGTATGTTGCTTTTATGGATCTGGAGAAAGCGTATGATAGAGTTGATAGGGAAGCAATGTGGAATGTGATGAGGTTATATGGAGTTGGTGGAAGGTTGTTGCAATCAGTGAAAAGATTCCTACAAAGGTAGTAAAGCATGAGTTAGGATAGGAAATGAAGTGAGCGATTGGGTTTCCGGTGAGAGTGGGGCTGAGACAGGGATGTGTGATGTTGCCGTGGTTGTTTAACTTGTATGTTGATGGAGTGGTGAGAGAGGTGAATGCTCGAGTGCTTGGACGAGGATTGAAACTGGTAGACGAGAATAACCATGAATGGGAGGTAAATCAGTTGTTGTTTGCGGATGATACTGTACTGGTTGCAGACGCGGAAGAGAAGCTTGGCCGATGAGTGACAGAATTTGGAAGGGTGTGTGAGAGAAGGAAGTTGAGAGTTAATGTGGGTAAGAGTAAGGTTATGATATGTATTAGAAGGGAAGGTGGTGCAAGGTTGAATGTCATGTTAAATGGAGAGTTACTTGAGGAGGTGGATCAGTTTAAGTACTTGGGGTCTGTTGTTGCAGCAAATGGTGGAGTGGAAGCAGATATACGTCAGAGTGAATGAAGGATGCAAAGTGTTGTGGACAGTTAAAGGAGTAGTAAAAAATAGAGGGTTGGGAATGAATGTAAAGAGAGTTCTGTATGAGAAAGTGACTGTACCAACTGTGATGTATGGATCACAGTTGTGGGGAATGAAAATGACGGAGAGACAGAAATTGAATGTGTTTGAGATGAAGTGTCTAAGGAGTATGGCTGGTGTATCTCGAGTAGACAGGGTTAGGAACGAAGTGGTAAGGGTGAGAACGGGTGTAAGAAATGAGTTAGCAGCCAGAGTGGATATGAATGTGTTGAGGTGGTTTGGCCATGTTGAGAGAATGGAAAATGGCTGTCTGCTAAAGAAGGTGATGAATGCAAGAGTTGATGGGAGAAGTACAAGAGGAAGGCCTAGGTTTGGGTGGATGGATGGAGGTGAAGAAAGCTCTGGGTGATAAGAGGATAGATGTGAGAGAGGCAAGAGAGCGTGCTAGAAATAGGAATGAATGGCGAGCGATTGTGACGCAGTTCCGGTAGGCCCTGCTGCTTCCTCCGTGCCATAGATGACCGCGGAGGGTAGCACCAGCAGGGGATTCAGCGTTATGCAGCTTCATCTGTGGTGGATAACGGGAGAGGGTGGGCTGTGGCACCCTAGCAGAACCAGCTGAACTCAGTTAAGTCCCTTGTCAGGCTGGAAGGAACGTAGAGAGGGAGAGGTCCTCCGCCCCCCCCCCCCCCCCCTTTTTATTTTATTTTTTTTTTTTTGATGTCGGCTACCCCCCAAAATTGGGGTAAGTGCCATGGTATATGTATGTATGTACTATTATCATCATTATAAAAAAGAGTAAACAAATTTAAACTGTTCCTTATTTGGCATTAGCTCTAAGAAAGAAAATTTGTTTGTTTCCTAGATTAAAAAGGAATATTACCACACATAATATTGTATGTAAGATTTGTTTCATTATTTTTCAAGCTCCAAATTTCCCAATATCATTATTATTTCATCAATTTTATGGTCACTTTGCTAAGGGTTTTTTTTTTTTTTATTTTTTTTTTTTTTTTTTTTTTGGAGTGACACTAACAAAAACATGAAAAACTAATAAGCTCCATTTACCTTCATCTGGAAATATATTACATAAATGGGAAAACATAATAATAGATAATAAAACCAGTGGATGAATAGATAAGCAAATAACTAAATAATTAAATTGTTAAGTAAGTAAAATTAAGGAATAAATAGTTTAAACATATTGAACATGTGAACGAGGTAAAAACAATGTATCATGTGAAATATATGTTATTTTGGTAAAAGCATACATGAATAATGGAATTACCTTTAAGAGGGATATAATATATAATATCAGAGAAAATGAAGGCCCTAAAAGCCGCAACGAAAAAAACGGTTTTGATCAGTCGTGGAAATTCATCTCTATATTCATATTGTAATAGGATTTACTTTGGAATAAGGGAATAAAAAATTTAGAATCGAGTTAGGGAAATCAGCTTTGTCTTCTACAAACCCATTTCGTGTAATTTTTAATAGGGAAAACTATTGAATTACTATTTAATGGATTAACATTTATATACTCTGCATGTTTGCCCAAATTAGGCGGTGGGGTGTAAAGTATATTCATAAAATAAATACAAACTAAGATGAAAACATATACTGTACATATATCCGTGCCAAAACTTAGATGCAAAACGGACGGGAAGCCAAAGACATGGAACCGACCAGGCGGAATACCGAACATACTTTCAAAATTCAAAGAGCAATTCACTGATTTGGAAATCAAGTTTTTATGATACAGTTAACCATTGGTTGCATGATAAACTATCCATCTAATACATCTTCAGTAATATATCTCTACATAAAATATTGATATGAAAATGGAGAACAAATCTCCCACATAGTTTGCCCATGGAATTAATTAAAACAGCAAGTGGTTGAAGAAAAGTCCTTCAAAAGGGATTTACTTACATTGACGGTGAAAAAGGTAAAGATACATCATATTATATATATATATATATATATATGTGTGTGTGTGTGTGTATGTGTGTGTGTATATATATAT
>NC_090750.1:50547963-50552963 GCF_036898095.1 Palaemon carinicauda | reverse complement strand
AACTCCAGGTTTACTAATACTTTTGAAAGCATGTTTCAGTCATATTTTTCATTTTCATTGGAATGTCCAAAACCAATTGAAAAAACTTTGTTATTCTTAGAATCTTATATATTTCAACATAACTGCAAATTACCCTCTTCTGTTTGTACATGGGCAAAAAAAATTGGCAAGGCATTATAATGAGTCTATATGTGGTTGCTTTTCCTTATGTTATGAATTTAAATTGATGATAATATGTATACAGGTATTATACTGACTTTGTTTTTTGTAAATGAAAACTACTGAGATGGCAATTTTTCTGTCCGTCCGCCCTTTTCCTGTCCGCCCTCAGATCTTGAAAACTACTGAGGCTAGAAGGCTGCAAACTGGTATGCTCATCATACAGCCTCCAATCATTAAATATACTAAATTGCAGTCCTCTAGCCTCAGTATATATTATAACTGAGAATGTTTAATCAAGTGACTTTTGGCAACAATATAAACTTACTTCAAAATTATATATATATATATATATATATATATATATGTATATATATATATATATATATATATATATATATATATATATATGTACCAATATATATATATATATATATATATATATATATATATACTTTTGATTTTCAAGTGTAATGGAAATAATAAATTGATAAACAAAACTTTTAAAATCATTGACCTTATGATTTTATATACTGTAAGATATAACTACACCTAATGGTGGAATGGATATTAATTATATAATTATAATTAATATACACGGGTATTTATATCGTATTGAATACCCTGTAAAGGGGTATTTTTTACCTGCGATATACTCCTAAGGAAGGGTATCTCAAGTATATGTTATACCCTTGATATGGGTATATTGTAAAGGGTATATTATAGTTCTTATATACCCCGATAGGGTATGCTATTTTAACCACTAGAAATACCCTTTTTCTACCCCTTTTATACCCTTAATTTTTTAGAGTGTACAGTAGGTTGGTTTGCTTTGAGCGATCACACAAAAATCTCCCACCATAACCAATCCGCGCTGGCCAGTTTTCTGATGAAAATTCACCAAATACTAGACATTAATCGACATACCCGAAGCCTTTATCCTGCAGTGGACTAGAAAAGGATACATTTGTTGTTGTTGGGTTAAGTAGCGTAAAAAGGTGTTTGATAAATGATTTTTCCATGTGTCTTATCCAATTCATCTTTCTCTCTTTTTTTTTCATAAGCATGTTGAACATATATTTTGGAACCTTCTCCCATATTTTTTTTCCCAGCACTTCCCGGAACATCTTTATTTCGTTTTTTTAGAAAAATAATAATCGAGAAAATTATACCTGTGTTAAGTTTTGCTTCCAAATGCTAATATCCTGATGTATTTGAGTTGTAAATTTTAAAACATTTAGATTATAGGTATTCCTCCTTTCCATATACTGTACATAGTGAGTAATTGGCATTAGTCATATAGGTGAATTGTTTTTTGTTTTTTCTTTTTTTTCTTTTTTTCTTTTTTTGTCTTTGATTCCTTATGAAATAAATAACTAAAATAAATAATAATGAATGGAATACGATTTTTCTGTCATGAATTATATCAGTATAATAGAAAATGTAAAATAATAACAGGGAATTTTTGAAGAATACAAATTATCCATTTAGGCCAGGTAAGCAGAGATATTTCAGTCAAGACGACACCATAATTCAGACATTATCAAAAAGTCTAATTGATTTATTCACCTATCCAGCACACATTCAGCTAAATATATTATCCACGTATGGTTTCTTTACATTTAATATCAAACTCACTCATGGCATATATCACAAATGCTCTCAGCCTCCAGGTTCCCAGGTGTCTTCTGACGCGACATACTAGAGTCTTGGTTGAAAACAACGGACAGTAAAATGACTCCTAGGAAATATAACTGCGTGGGATAATTACAACCATTGTCAACTAGCCACACCGGTCACTGTCCGGCAGAGAAGCACCTCTGTTTATTCCCTCATGAGAAAGGTAGGTTTCAACTTGTCGGCGTGCAAAATGTGCCTACTCGTGTCCATTATAGAACGTATGACAAAGCAGTTGTGTTTTGTTTTAGCTGATTTTTACAAAAGTAGTCGTATCGATTCTTAAACGTTATTCAGGCAAATTATACACAAATTGCATTATATTTGCAGATTTTTTTAACGAAAATGTTGAATTTATACACAAGATCTCTTGATCTTTTTGAAAAAAAAAAAAATAGTTTATTCAGTTTATCCTCGTATGACCAGCAATGAATATTAATTATCATATTTCCATTAATACACTCTATTTGGGACGTTGCAGACGTTTTGGAAACAAAGCACACAATTACACGTTAATCACACACACAAAAAAGGGGAAAGATTTACAAACTAAAAACAGTAAGACTAGATGCTTAAGTTGATTACTGTCGCGGATGATAATAAAGAACACATATTTAATCTTTTGAAAGTAGCAATCAAAAGATTGTTTCATAATAGGATTTCTTACATCCAACCCTCGTTCCAACAGCTATACACTTGTGGAAATGGCCTTTCGGTATTAGTGTTCGTTTAGAACTAAGGCGAAAATGCAATAAAATTCATTAGAGTACAAAAAACATACTAGAAAACCGTTTAACATATTTCAAGAGGACTACAGATATCATAAAAGACCTTATTTTATTTTCCCCCATTTTTTTCTTACAGAAAATGAAGTGTTAATTTTCCTCTCCCAAAACCTATATATAAGTTATCTTCTCTGTTTGTCTGCCTATGTTCTTTAAGTTTGTTATTTAATCAGGCAAAGTTTTTCTCATTAAAAAAGATGATGACAACATTCACATTATTTACTTCTTTTGTTTCATATGAACGAATTTGTAGAGAAACTACGTACAAAAATTATTCACTACAAACCTTGTATATATATATATATATATATATATATATATATATATATATATATATATATATATATATATATATACATATATATATATATATATATATATATATATATATATATATATATATATATATATATATACAGGGTTTGTAGTGAATAATTTTTGTACGTAGTTTCTCTACAAATTCGTTCATATGAAAAAAAAGAAGTAAATAATGTGATGGAAAACCGTAAACAAAATTACAAATAGATTGACAATAACAACAAACTAATAAAAAAAAAAAGAAGTATAGTAAATTTCTGTTGAATGTAATATTTAAAAGAAAAGAAATACAGCTAGTATTATTAAATATCTGCACAAAAGAGTATTTCAAAAAAGGAATATAAGAGCATTTTCCTACTGCAAAGGATGGGTATCATACGCTATATTGATCAAATAGAACGATAATCATACAAGCAGAACGCTAACAGGCGCATTTAAATTGTTGATATAGTTTCGTATTTTTCTTTGTTTTATGGGCGGTAAAATTTTGACATATCCACACAAATAACAGGAAGGAGTGATAGTTATTAAACAGATAAATCAGTAAACAGAAAATTGCATCGCTAGATTTTTTAAACATATATTTCTTCAAACAAAACATAGTTACTTAAAATTTCATAATAGAATTATACTATGTTTCTATCTTGATTACATCTAGGCTTAACAATTACTTGCATTGAATTTCGTCTACCTCCTTCTGAACTGCAATGAGTCGAAAAAAAAAACAATCTTTTATATCTGATACTGTTATGATAAACATATCAATGCTCTTATATAACATTGGTTTTCTCCTATAAAATAAATAGCAAGCCTTTGGCTATATATATATATATATATATATATATATATATATATATATATATATATATATGTATGTATGTATATATACATAAAAATTTATACATATATATATAAATTAATATATATATATATATATATATATATATATATATATATACAGTATATATACTGTATATATATATATATATATATATATATATATATATATATACAACAAAGAAAACGCCAAATGCAACAATTTCAAGCGTACTGCAGGGAAAAGGCCTTACCTATGTCTTTATTCATGTCTGGATTTTGGCCAGTTTTATAACCACGCCGGCCAGTGATTGTAGGAGAATTTGGTCTGATCGCTCACCGGATACTAACTTACTAAAAGTGGTTCTTACTTGTACAGCTTTGCTGATCATGGATATAAACAAACCCTTTTACCATGTTAAATTATCTCCACTAAAAATGGATACATATATATATATATATATATATATATATATATATATATATATATAGATAGATATATATATATATATATATATATATATATATATATATATATATATTTATCTATATATAAATATATATACATACATATATATATATATATATATATATATATATATATATATATATATATATATAATACATATATATATATATGTATATATATATACAAACAAAATACACATACATACACTCACACAAACACACACACATACACACATACACACATACACACACATATATATATATGTGTGTGTATATATATATACATATACATATACATATATATATATAACTATATACATATGTATATGTATATATATACATATACATATGCATATATATATATATATATATATATGTGTGTGTGTGTGTGTGTGTGTGTGTAGTTGTGGGTGTGTGTGTGTGTCTGTAGGCACTATGTGTGTTTGTGTGTTTGTGGGTATGTGTTTGCTTGTGTGTGTGTGTGTGTGTGTGTGTGCATATTCCCAGCCTATGGATATAAGAGACACGGACACATTTCGTATCTTCATGCTATAAATAATGTTGATACAATTATACAGCAATCACACTCATAAACAGGCTCCTATTAAATGGGCACCTACCTAAGCCACACTCGCGTTGCTATAAGTAAGAAAAGTATTCTGCCTCTCTTATTATGTTGACAGTATTTAATTTGTGAAGATATCCATCAACACGAAAGATAAACGTTTATACATTTCTAAAGCGTCAAAGTTTACCATCACAAATTAGCCATCAATG
>NC_090750.1:50527963-50542963 GCF_036898095.1 Palaemon carinicauda | reverse complement strand
GAATAAAACTCAGCAGCGATAACCAAAAATCTAAACTAAATCTCTCTTCGTAATTTTTTTTCACTGAGATTTTGATTATTTTTTTGTAAGTGAAATTTCGATTTCGATTACATGGCTTTTCTTTTGACAGGATGTTTATACTTCGTTTTACGCATCTTCAAGTATCTGACGAAGGAATTAAGATCTTAAAGACACGTCTTTTAATGGAATATATGGTTTTATAAAACATGTTCACAAATTTAACCAAAGGATGCTAGATTGAATTTTGCATATAGTCTTAGAAAAGTACTAAGACGAGATCTATAACTGGTTTACTTATAATACTTTGTTTAATAGTGAAAGGTTATCAGCCTCAAGCGACTAGAACAACACATCATTAAATGAATAATTGACTATTTTATATACATAATAAAAAACAATTGACCTTATAACAAACCTTTACGTAACCGAATCAGATTCAGTAAAAAGAGAGTTTTTTAGTTTTTTCTTATCTATTCGTAACAATTTTATTCTGAAACCCATCTTAGTGTCATTCGGTTACTTTTCTATTATCTATCGTTAGGGAAGTACATATATACATATAACACATGGAGTTACTTCCATTTGTGTGCTATAATCAACAATTACCGATCAATTTTGTTTGAGTATAATAGTTTCTTTTAGGATTGCGGTAAGATGATCTGTCCAAATAACTTGCCTAAAAAATTATCTTGGAGAGGAAACTAATACTGAATGGTAACTCCCCTTTCACTTCTCTATGAGTCAAGGGAAAATATGATTTACGACATGTAAATATTATGAAGCCTAACTATGCCTTATATTCATTTTCTAAAAAGAATGAACATCTAACCGATATATACAGTATATATATATATATATATGTGTATGTGTGTGTGTATATGTATATATATATATGTGTATATATATATATATATATATATACATATATATATATATATATATATATATATATATATATATATATATATATATATATATATTTGTGTGTGTGCGTGTAAAGAACCTTATATTTTAATAAAATCTCATTTTAAATAATATATATATACATACATATACATATATATATATATATATATATATATATATATATATATATATATATATATATAGGTAATACGACATGTTTCGATACTATATAACAACTTCAGAAATACGCAAGTTATATGCAGTGGAATTAGGATGGTTTATTTTATAGTCAGGATTATAACGCCTGAATAATACTGTAAGCTATAAACGTTTGTTTATGTCCTTACAATTACTGGTTGATCGTTTACTCTCTTTCCATTTGAATCACTTATGTTTGGGATAAACTTCCTACTTCATGAGACGATCTTCGTGATTCCAAATGTTGCTGAATTATTTGATACCACACTCTTCTACTATTTCCACCTCATCCTCTCATAATACAGAAGTTACACCAAAATACGAGATAAATTCTTCAATGCATCATCATGTATTAGCTTTACTGCACTGATTTTAAAATCAACTGGACAATTAGATGATTTATGACTTGAAATCTACGTCATGAATATTTACCAAGGAATTAAAAATGAAATGTTCGTTAATGGAGGAACACCAGAATCCACCATAAGGAAACAATTCGTTTCTTCCATTTCTAACTTATATCAGCAAGAAAAAGCATTAATCTTCTAAAAAGATAGTAGACAGTATTGGTAAGATGTATTTTAAAAATTTTATATAGTTAACGAACATAAACATTTATATTCTGACAAACAAAAAGGGAAATATGCAGATAAGTGAACGCCCCGTCAGATATTGAAGCTCAAGTAAGTAGAGTCAACTTGGAGTCATAAAATACTTTGTTAGAAAAAAGTCAGAAACATGGTGTTGTATGTCAACAAATCATTATTATTATTATTATTTTTAAATGACCCGACCATATCATTTATATAGAACGTGATATCACCGGGATAAAAATTGGCTAAAGACAAAAATACTTTTTCACTTTGCCCATATCTTTAGTTAGAAGTAAAAAAAGATTTTTAATATGATCGAATACTACTCTATATATCAAAGACACCTATACCAAATCTTCTTTATTAATATAAAATTCGCCGAACAACGTTTTTATTTCTGCTTTTTCTAAGAAACGGGGTCCATAAAAATCATTACCTGGTTTTATGATCACTTTCTTTATTTATGCATATTTCACGGCCAATGGTGCAGAAATTACTGGTTTCATTGTAAATTATGTACTATTTTTTTTTCCTAATTAAACTTGTTAAGAACGTATGATGGGAAAAAAAAATATTATTTGCTAAAGGCTGAATCAAGTTATTGGGAATACAAAAAATCGGAAAAATGTAACGTCCAATCTTTAAACCCGTTTCGAATGAACACCTGTAATCCATAGCATTAGCATAATTATGAAGCAGCTTTTGCTCTCATGTTTAAATGCGATTATAAATGCAAATTAAATCATTATTTCTAAGGCTTGCAGTATAACAATGCAAACCTGAGAGTGCCAAATAAACTAATTTTATACAGGGAGTATGCAAATCCATCCATGTAGCGACAAATTGTATTGGTTTTTACACTTAATGTCTATAAGAAAATTCTTAGTTCATTTCTTTGTTAAGGAAAAATTGTATAAGGTACTTGGCCCACTCAAATGGGGATGTCTTAGGCTGGCAACCTAAAATTTACGAAATAGATAATGGAACTCATTTCAACTGTTCTGCAAAATGTATTGCTAACTTCAAATACACAAAACCTCTCTGAATATGAGGAATTCCAGGACTTTCCTTTACATCAAATTTGTTATAAACAGTAGAATTTAATGAATTAAATGTAGTTTCTTTATATTATTATTATTATTATCATTATTACTATTATTATTATTATTATTATTATTATTATTATTATTATTATTATTATTATTATTATCATTATAATAAGCTAAGATATAACTCTGGTTGGGAAAGGAGGATGCTAAAATCCCAAGGGCTCCGATAGGGAAAAATAGCCCATTGAGGAAATCAAATGAGGAAATAAATAAACGATATGCGAAAAAATTACCAATGAAATATTTCAAAAACAATAACATCAGAATAGGCATTTCATATATAAACTACATGAGTCTTATATCAGCCTGTTCCCCATAAAAATATTTGCTGCAACTTTGAACTTTTGAAGTTTTACCGATTGAACTACCTGATAAGGATGATCATTCCACAACCTGGTCACAGCAGCAATAAAATTTCTGGAATACTGTGTAGTATATAGCCTCATGATGGAGAAGACCTGACTATTAGAATTAACGGCGCGCCTAGTATTACAAACAGGATGGAACTGTCCGGGAAGATCTGAATGTAAAGGATGATCAGAATTATGAAAAAAAAATCTTTTGCAATAGGCATAACGAACTAATTGAACGACGGTGCCAGAGATTAATAACTAGATCAGGAATAACAAATTGAATAGACCGTAAGTTCCTGTCCAAGAAATTAAGATTAAGAAGAATACACAGGAGAACAAAACTCGAAACGAGGTGTACTGAAAGAAACAAAAAACTTCTTCCGAATAGATTGATCACCGAAAATCACAGTCAATCTTAATAAGACAATTTTTTGTGCAATTAAAGAAGACAGAGACCTAATGTTTTTCTCAAAAGTAATTTGCTGTCAAGAATCACACCTAAAATTTGCTGTACATGAAGAGGTGTGTTCCGGACAGTGATCAACTACACGTAGTACTATCACGCACCGCTATGAAATGAACTGATGGTTTATAACAATATTAAACAGAGAGAGGGAAAAAATATATGAATGATACATGCGCGCAGTAATTACAATGGTGTTGGTACTGTTATGCATTGGTGTATTAGATTCAGATGCATAGCAAAACTAGACTGTTTATAAAATGACATTTACGCCATTCAAGGGCTAAAAGCTGATTAGAATATTATAAATATATATAAATATATATATATATATATATATATATATATATATATATATATATATATACACACATATATGTGTATATATATGTGTATATATGCATGTATATACGCACATATACTGTATATATATATATATATATATATATATATATATATATATATATGTATGTATATTTATATATAACTATATATATATGTATATACATATATATATATATATATATATATATATATATATATGTATGTATATATACACACACACACACACACATATATATATATATATATATATGTATGTATATATACATATATATAAATATATATATAAAATATATATATATATATATATATATATATATGTGTGTGTGTGTGTGTGTATATACACACACATATATATATATATACTGTATATATATATGTGTATATACATACATATATATATATATATATATTATCTTCATCATCATTCTCAGCTCCTACGTCTATTGACGAAAAGGGCCTCGGTTAAAATTCGCCACTCGTCATTATCTTGAGCTTCTAAGAGAGAGAGAGAGAGAGAGAGAGAGAGAGAGAGAGAGAGAGAGAGAGAGAGAGAGAGAGAGAGAGAGATACCCTATGTCAAGAATTGAAAGAAAGAGGAGAATAATGGTTACAGTGTAATTTTTCAACAAACCACGTTTTTCATGTGTCTACATTTAAACTTATTCATAGTTTACGGCAACAAAGCAACGTTATAATATGTCTTCAATTCTATACATTGTAGGCAAATATTATTGATATTCTAATAGCTAAATTCATTTAGATATATAAATGGTGACCAAATGTAAGGAAGGTCTGATTACTCGTCTCGAACGTAATATGCCTGTATACAATCTCTGAAAAAATAATAAACTATCAATTTATTTTCCATTAATCATTTTCCTGTTAATACCGAAAATTACCGAGAAAATGATTCAATGATCTTTTTTTTTATCCTGCCATCATTTTTTTTATTCCAGAATTCCAGTTATTCCAAATATTTGTGCCCTGACGTTATTCGGCGTGAAAATATAATGTTTTTCAATTAAATGTCTCAAATGTGATTATTATTACCTTCTGAATCTATAATGATTTCCATAATCTTTTCTTGTTCGGAGTTTGTTTCAACTATCGTATCGGTCTCCTCCAAATTGGCCAGATTTGTAGCACACTTGTCTTCGATAAGTTGAAAATATTTTTCATGACTATTTCCCTATATTATTAACCTTTTGTCATTACAATAGAAATTCAATCTATAATTGGCAGCGTTTAAAAGGCAATCTAAGCTTTAGCGGGAAATGCTACTTCATTTAATATTTAAAGAAACACTAGGCATTTCTTTACTAACAATTCAATGCAAATCTATATTTTCTACATTCTTTATTTGGTGGCCGGTTATTCCCTTAACAATAGTGTCCTC
This sequence comes from Palaemon carinicauda, assembly GCF_036898095.1. NCBI lineage: Eukaryota > Metazoa > Arthropoda > Malacostraca > Decapoda > Palaemonidae > Palaemon > Palaemon carinicauda. Next base: position 50,537,579 of record NC_090750.1, on the reverse strand, counting down.
CCCCCTTAAAGCTGAAGCAAGAGCATCTAAATAATCAGTGAATGTATTGAGCCATATAATTTTAACACTAATAAGTGAATCTAACAAATAGAGACATTCTTCCCTTTTTATCTTGATATTTATTGTTGGTAATACATGTTGTCTGAAAAAGGATTATGCTGCTTGTAACTTGGATGAACCTCAGCTACCTACAATATCCTTCCTATCCATCGTTTCCCTATTTTCCGGACTATCTTCCTGCTCTGCTAGTCATTTTATGGTACCTTGTTTAATTTTTTACTATTTGTAGGGTTTGAGTTATCCTTTTCCTGTGCCTGAGGGGTATTTTGAGGAGTGCTTTCCTTGGGCTTATTATTTTTTCTCATCTTTGTACCAGCATTCTTATTCTGTGTGACCTACCCTTTGACGATACTTATAATATATATTCTTTGGTCTAGATCCCTTATGATGATTATTTCCCCTAGATTTATGTGTATCATTATAATTTTTCCTGTTTTGATCACTTTTTCTATATGTATTTGGCGTATAGGAGGGATTGTTATTCTGATGATATCTAAAGTAATTCCTATTATTACTCTAATCTTGATTCATATACTCCCTATAGTTATTAAATCTCTTCCGATTTGTAACTGTCGAGAATGTGATCTCTTTCAAATGTGGCCTTGAATTTAACTTAAGATTCTTGTGATTTTCTGTTTAGGATTTAGTTTAATTTTCAAAAGGCCTTCCTTTCCTTTTCACCAAAGGCCGTTTAAAAAATGTCATAAGCCATGTAAGTTAAAACTTCATCTAAATCTACCAGTTTGCTGATATTATCTATAAATTGACTTTTATTTCGTACAGTGATCTTAAGTAATGACATGATATTTTCCAAAACTACTCCTAAACGATTCTGAACTTGGGTATAAAAACTGGGCGTGGAATTACGTTCGAATTTAGCTGACAAAGATAAATGTAATTTCAACAATCGATCTGTTTCTTTGGCAAAACGCCACAATAATCTACATTCCTTCCTTAACTCTTGAAAGATTGTTAAATTTTCAAAGGCTATATCCACATCCACTAATAACATGGCCTGCTTTATTTCTGCTACCTAATCAGTTATCCTAAAGCTGGTGATCCTACTTTCTGCATCAGCTAACCACTTATCAAAATTATATTTCTCTAACCTTTGTTTATATGGGTTATCCCTACTCATATTTCTGCAAAAGCGTATGTTATGAGCCATTATTCCTACAGAATTCATGCTGGCGACATTTGTTCCTAAGTGATTCAAACTTATGTTACTCAAACTATGATCATTGGGAAAAGTCTGACGTTTTTGCCCTACACTAGCACTTCTGGATGTAATATGTGATTGTCAGTCTGCTGTTAGTCTCAAATTGTATTGGGCTAAGGTTTCAATTATACTATATATATATATATATATATATATATATATATATATATATATATATATATATACATATATATATATATATATATATATATATATATATATATATACACGTATATATACACACACACATATATATATATATATATATATATATACATATATATATATATATATATATATATACACGTATATATACACACACACATATATATATATATATATATATATATAAACTTAAATGACTGTCAAATTTTCTAAATTCCTACTCTTAATGGAGAGACGTAATTAACTAATAATAGAGAGAGAGAGAGAGAGAGAGAGAGAGAGAGAGAGAGAGAGAGAGAGAGAGAGAGAGAGAGAGAGAGAGAGCCTTACCTTATTGCCTTATTTTTTGTTTGGGTTCCCCCAGGTCCCTCAGTGTGAGGCACCTCGTATATCCACCAGAGAGTTGCTAATGCATCTTCCGGTGTATTTTGCATCTTCCAGTCTTGGATGGTCTGGGATGCATCTTAGGTATTTATCGAGCTTATTCTTAAACACATCTACGCTCACTCCTGATATGTTTCTTAGATGAGCTGGCAGCACATTAAATAGTCGCTGCAAATTATCGATGCTGGTGCGTAGTGGATTAATGTCCTGTGCGCCTTTCTTAGTTTACCTGGAATATTTTTTGGCACTATTAATCTACCTCGGCTTGCTCTTTCTGATATTTTAAGCTCCATGATGTTTTCAGTAATTCCTTCTATTTGCTTCCATGCTTGTATTATCATGTAGCGTTCTCTTCTCCTTTCTAGACTGTATAGTTTTAAAAATTGCAGTCTTTCCCAGTAGTCAAGGTCCTTAACTTCTTCTATTCTAGCAGTATAGGACCTTTGTACACTCTCTATTTGCGCAATATCCTTTTGGTAGTGTGGGTACCATATCACATTGCAGTACTCGAGTGTACTACGTACATAAGTTTTGTAAAGCATAATCATGTGTTCAGCTTTTCTTGTTTTAAAGTGTCTGAATAACATTCCCATTTTTGCTTTACATTTAGCCAACAGTGTTGCTATTTGGTCGTTGCATAACATATTCCTATTTAACATTACACCAAGGTCTTTAATTGCTTCCTTGTTTGTGATTGTCTCATTATTAGGTCCCTTGTATGCATACACCATTCCTTCTCTGTTTCCATAATTTATTGATTCGAATTTATCGGAGTTAAATACCATCCTATTTATCTCCGCCCATTCATATATTTTGTTTAGATCTCTTTGTAGTGAGTTCCTATCTTCATCACAAGTAATTTCTCTACTTATTCTTGTGTCATCGGCGAAACTTCTCACTACGGAGTTTTCAACATCACAGTCTATGTCTGAGATCATAATAACAAACAGCAGTGCAGCTAATACCGTACCTTGTGGCACACCCGATATTACCTGGGCTTCATCTGATTTCTCGTCATTTGCAACCACTATCTGTTTTTTTCTATTTTGCAGGAATTCTTTTACCCATTTTCCTATCTTTCCCACAATATTATGCTTTCTCATTTTTTTCTCCAATATGTTATGGTCTACCTTGTCAAAGGCTTTTGCAAAATCTAGATAGATCACATCTGTGTCTTTTTCATTTATCATATTTTTGTATATGTTTTCATAGTGTGCTATCAGTTGGGTCTGTGTACTTTTTCCAGGCACGAAACCGTGTTGACCCATATTAAACAAATTATTTTTGACCAAATGGTTCATTATTTTCTTTTTTATTACCCTCTCATACACTTTCATAATATGTGATGTTAGACTAACAGGTCTATAATTGCTTGCCTCTAGTCTTGATCCACTTTTGAAGATAGGGGTTATAGAAGCTAATTTATGTTTAACATATATCTCGCTCATATCTACACTTTGTCTTAGCAGTATTGCAAGCGGCTTCGCGATAGTGTTTGCAGTTTTTTCTAACAAAATCGCTGGAACTCCATCTGGTCCGGCTGCCGATCCATTTTTAATATGTTTCACTAATATCTATATCCGTTAGATATTCAACATTTTCTTCTCTCGTTTCTGTTTCATTATTCTCATTCGCAATTCTTGGCGTGAACTCACTCTTATATTTTTCTGCTAATATGTTGCATATTTCCTTTTTTTCATTCGTTAGCCGTCCTTCAATTCTTAGAGGGCCTATTTCTATTCTCCCTTTATTCATCTTTTTTGCATAGGAGTAAAGTACTTTGGGTTTCTTTTTATATTTTGAAGTGTCCTTTCTTCTAAGTCCCTTTTTTCATTTTCTTTCGACTGCATAATCTTTTGTTCTGCATTTTCTATCTTACATTTTATTTCCCTCATTTTCCACACATTTTTTTCTTTTGCAAGATTTTTCTTCCACTTTCTAATTTTCTGAAATAAGATCCTTCTGTCTCTTGGTATGCACGTCTTTTGTTTATTGTTTTTTTTTCGGTACATATTTTTCAACAAATTTCTCCAGTATTTTGTACAGTATGTCCGTATTTACCTGTATATTATCACTTACAAATACATTTTTCCATTCTTTATTCAGTTCTTCATTTATTTCTGACCATTTTATATTCTTACTGTAAAAATTATATTTTCCATATCCTTCCCAAAGTTTTGTGCTTTTATTAATTGAGAGAGAGAGAGAGAGAGAGAGAGAGAGAGAGAGAGAGAGAGAGAGAGAGAGAGAGAGAGAGAGAGAGAGATTCTTGGTTTCTTCTGTTAATTTACTACAGCAATTTCAATAATTTCGAAATTTTCTTAATATTTTACTATGCAAATATCATCAACTTGTATTTGGAAGTAATTCGGTTATTAATTTTCGCACTAATAAATATCAAAAGCGACTATCCAACTGTTGCCACCACTTATTAAGCTTCGTTGGTAAAACCTAATGCAATTGAAGCTTTACGTTTTTTGTGAGTCATTGAAAAGTCATCAACTTGAATTAACTCTTCAGTACAAGTTTACTAAATCAATATACTTTATACTCTCAAGACTATGTTATGGATATGGATACGCCGTGCAGATTGTTTCCTTCACTAACGAACTTCCTCAAAGTTAAAATTTACTATACCTGATAAATGTACAAAACACTATGAAAATTGTAGTGTAAATTCCGGAGATGTTATTGCGTAAAGTTCCAGGACAGCTGGACTCAGATGGTCATGATCTTCTGATTAATTTCCCTCTAACATCACAAACTAAAGGGCGCTTGGTTTCCTTCATTGATAGGCGGTGAATGGTACCGCCCACCTGTCCTAGATGTTAAGGAGTTTTTTCTCCCTCTCGGCTTACAAGGCGGCCACGATGCACCATATTCCTGAAATAGAGGTGTACTCGTACCGGCAGAAGTGATCCCTGACCCTGAAGTGGGATGTGAGTTAGAGTGGAGGTCCACTCTGAGCTCATTACTCGCTTGTTTGCCGAAAAAAAGCGGGTATTTGCTCCCTAGCTCTATGATACTCTCCCCTATGTCTAGGTGTGGCCGCTTCTATCTTATAGATTAGGCTTCTCCGGCTGTTAAGACTAAGAAAAGTATAACATCAGCTAGTTTAACAATCGCGAATACCTTCGGCTCACTCACTCTCGTCTCTCAATAAATACAATACGATTCCTCATAACGACATTTACCTTCGTTTGTCTCTCTATTCCTTATTCATGAATAAAAGTTGTGAAATAATCAATTATGTTCATTTAGTAACTCATTCATTATGAATATATGATTTAACTGTGTAGTCTAATTGGCTAAAACTGATAGCATTAATGAAAGCTAATATTAAGGTAAATCATATAAAACGACTGGCTACAGGATCATTTATAACCTCCGAAATAGCTCGATTGTGAGCAAGTGCGAAAATTGAGAAGATTATATTTGCACAATAGAATTATGACTTTTATCTAAGATTTGTGTTTGATATCCGCCATTTCATTTTACAAAATAATTTCATACGTTATGCCATGAAGCGTTGGGAAATTCCATGTTTTTATTATTTTGATGTATGATGTAAATCTCTAACAGTTTATGATTTGTTAAAGTATCTAATGTATACGTAATCTTAAGAATTTAAAGGAGTGAACTATTTCTACGGCGAAGAAATAATTCCTAAGCAAATATAAGTTTTTGTCCGTCCAATATATTAATTTCATGTGGAAAAGTTTTATATAAATATATATATATATATATATATATATATATATACATATATATATATATATATATATATACGTATATATATATATGTATATATATATATACAGTATATATATATATATATATATATATATATATATATATACTGTATATATATATATATATACATATATATATACACATATACATAAATATATGTGTGTGTGTATATATATATATATATATATATATATATATATATATACATAGCTCTATATATATACACATACATACATACATACATACATATATATATATATATACATATATATATATACATATATATATATACACAGTATATATATATATATATATATATATATATACAGTATATATATATATATATATATATATATGTATGTATGTATGTATGTGTATATATATAGAGCTATGTATACATATATATATATATATATATATATATACACACATATATTTATGTATATGTGTATATATATATGTATATATATATATATGTATATATATGTTGTATATATATATATATATATATATATATATATATATATATATATATATATTTACCTATATATATCAGTAAGATCTCCTATTTTGCCATTCTCACCAACACTCCTAACTCCCATTCTTCAGGTTTTGCCTCTTCCTGCCACATGCTACAAAATAAGCTTTTAAGCATTCCGAGAATCACTTTATTTCCGGCCAAAATCATTTCAATAGTTATGCCATCGTATTCAGGGGCTTTCCATTTCACAGTTTGTTAATAATAACTTCAACTTCAACCATACCGAATTCATTCCTAGGCTTGTCAAAGGCCTCCTCAGCTTCAGATATTTTGATCAGATTATTCCCTTCACATTTCCTATTCATGACCTTACTAAAGTGTTCCATCTAACGTTGCCTATCTTCATCTTCTGTTGTTATAGCAGATCCATCTCTCTTTTTGATCGGTAAATGTGTCTTATTCGTTGCCGCAGTAGAGATTTCATTAATAATTCTATGAGCAATTCTTACATCATGGCCACTCTGTCCCCCTCATCTGCTTTCCTGTTTATATATTCTCTGTAATCATGCCTGGCTCTACCTTGTAATTTTCATGACCTTCTCGGAAACTTTCAACCATCAATTTCTGTTTTTGTCTACTTTTCATAGAATATCAAGAATCATTTGATATCCTTGGTTTTTCCCCTTTTTAACTGCATAACCCAAAACTTCACTACCAACAAACTGATATAGGTTTTTAATATGACACCGTTATTCATTTATTGTCTGCTCTCCGTCTCTTAAAGTCTCTAAGACCGCAGATCTATTCCTACATTAATTTGCAAAGGTTACTCTGTGTTAATTTTCCAGGAGCTTAGTTGTATCAAACCGAGGTATTCTATCTAAATTTTTGCTGGTTTCTTCCATTCTTAATTACAGTGTGACAATGAGGAGCTGGTGGTCACTACCATTATTTTCACCTCTATAGCTTATTACGGTTTTCAGAGTCTTTATTGGTTTCCACACAATTTAATTCTATTTTGTAATTGCCACATGGTGAAGTCCATGTAATGTGAAGGCGGTAGGGAGCTGGTCCCACCTCCAGTCGTCACCAATGTGGGGCTGATGCCTTTAGGCTGTAACTGAGAGGCGATGTGAATGCAACTATACTTTATTTATAGAACATCAAGTTTATAAATCAGGATATGCGGACAAGAACGTAACATAAATTCGAACAATAAGAAGCATTAGCAAGGATGCTAGCACAGGCTGGTTATCTATTATTGCAGGGATGAGTTAGGGCAACAACTTCAATAAGGACAATGAAGACAACGATGACTACGAAGACCGACGATGACGATAACGACGGCGGCACCACCGACAATGACGACCTTGTAGGAAACTTTGCGGTACTCTTCGCTTCATCAATTTGATGCTTCTTATCTTATCCTGAATTTTGTTCTTTTTGTATTGATGAATATATTGGCCTTTTCGTTTTTATTGTTTTGAATAGTTCTGCTAATTCTATTCCATCTCTCGGGTTTTAGCCTCGTTTCAAATTTTTTCTTTATTAGGTTTTTTGGTCTTTTCTAATAGTTTTCCGAGATCTTGTATAAGAATTGTGTATAATTACTCTTCATTTCTTCTTTACTTGCCTCCATTACACCATTTACCTGGCAGCACCTATTTAGTATCACAAAAAAAAAAAAAAAAAAAAAAAAAAAAAAAAAAAAACTCAGCTTTTAAGCTTATTACATGAGAGCTTATTTTATTTCTTGAAATGGCTAACTTATTTCTTTCATTAGATTAAAAAAAAGATGGCTTATCACCATTCTATGGTCGCTTGACTTGAATTATTCACCATTGTTATATGTTTACCTAAAACATTTTTTTATGACAATAAAAAGCATTCCATTTTGTGTTTCCCAAATTGGGTTTCTTCCTGTACACACACCACACACAGACACAAACACACACACACACACACACACACATATATATATATATATATATATATTTATGTATATATATACATATATATATATATATATATATATATATATATATATATACTGTATGTATATAAAAATAGATAGATAGATAAATATATATATATATATATATATATATATATATATATATTACATACTAACACCACATTATTTTTTACCTCTAAATGAAGGAGATTTTAGGAATGATTTCATCGTGAAAACACAACGATTCGAGTTAATTCCAACCTTTCTTTTTCTCGGCACGGAAATTAGTTTTTTTTTTTTTTTTCTGTTTGAAGACGCAGGACTCCAGAATTTCTTCATTAACTCTCTCTCTCTCTCTCTCTCTCTCTCTCTCTCTCTCTCTCTCTCTCTCTCTCTGCATTATAATTCCGCATTTTTCTTAATTATGCTTTTAGAGTTTGAAGCAAATATAAATATTTATATATAATTTTGTATATTTATATTGATTCAGATTAAAAAAAAAATTGTTTCAATTCTCCAGAGATGCTAGATTTGATTTTTATAACGAAGACATTATCTGCTTATTATAAACATAAAATGACATGCCCAAATTCATTATTTAGATATGGTAAGTCGTGGATAATCTGGATGGAATTTTAGAGGATGCTTCACAGAGGAGAGAATAATGAAGCCAAGAGACCTCATGCTGTTGTGGAGAGTGATGTGGATTCTGAAGAACTGGAATCAGGGATCAGCTTAGTCTTCAAGAATGGAATGTCTGATGCTAAGAGTAAGTGTGCAGAAAGTGATTCATTGCAGAGAAATTACAGGAGCTTTGAGACCACATTTGTCATAAGGGTTGGCATTTAAGCTTCACAAATTAATCTTCTTCGAACAAGAGATGACGTTTTAGATGAATGGAAGTCAATCTGGGTGTAAAATTGGAATCTAACCTTCAACAAAAAAGTGAAGACGGGTGTTTTTAAGCTCATTCATGAAATTCTGTGAAGCCTTGTGAAAAATAATCTGTGTTTAAGAATCGGACCTAATTTTCTTTTTCCTGTTTCAATGACTCTGAAGTTTTCCTTTATCAATATTTACTAAGTACGTAATGGTAATAAGATATTACTGATCTCGTTTTACGATTAAAGAAATACATTTAATTTTTCTTTTGTTTAAAAATCATCATTGAGATAATATTTCTATGTCATCTTATGCATAATAATTTTCGAAATATTTCGTCCCAAGGTTAAGCTTATGGAATAACTGTTTTGGTTTGCATGGAATTTATTTTACGTGTCTCATATCCTTTGAAAGTTTTTTAATAAAAAAAATATTTTGATGAAGGAATTCATATCGAATTCACTTCTTTTTGGTGTCATTGTTCGCTTACTCTATAATTAAAGTATCATTTAAAATTTTTCAGAGGAAGTCTATCTCACCTGCAAATTATGTTTACAATTAACTACATTTCAATTAAAATGAGATAAATATTAGAAAACTGATTATACAAAAATGCTGATAAATATAATTTTCAGATTATGAGATATTTAAAGATTGACTAAATATATCAAATTAATATCAACTTTGAGAAAGCTTGGCAATCTCCTTGGCGTATACA
>NC_090750.1:50500463-50512963 GCF_036898095.1 Palaemon carinicauda | reverse complement strand
TCAACGGTAAAATCTTTCAAATTTATTTGTTGCTTCGAAAAGATATTTTGAGGGTTAAAATCAAATGGGGGTATCACAGATCTATTTGCAGCTACTAGACGGATGTCGGTAGCCTTAGATAGACTACATCGTGTCCTAGAGAGTGGCCTGGGCAGAAGGGAATGGTAAGCACCCATGTCTACCAAAAATCGCACACCTGTACCCTCATCATGTAAAATGAAAATATTAGTGACCGCAGGGCACCGCCACTGACAACCATTCGCACCTTTCTTCGCTGCAGCCACGATTTTGGAGAGGTAGTAGCATGATTGTGGACGATGGGCATCAGTAAGTGGCTAGAGAGGTCATTGATTTGGCAGTAAACGAGGGGGTGTTATATGTAGGTGAGAAGCTGTTTTCTCACCACTCTGGCACGTCACGCGGTGGGCTTCTTCCTCTTACTGCAATCACGTCAGCTTCGGTCGATGTTGAATAGTTGTCCACTTTGTTAGGAGTGGAGGCATTAATAGAGGTCTGGAAGGTGGTGAAGTGATTGTCCATAAGGGCGCCGACTCTACCTATTGGTCCTTCATGAGGCAAAATATTAACATTGGGAATAGCTGCTCGTACAGGTTCAGTTAGGTGCCGTACTTAAAGGGCACAAATTAGATTCACTTCATGAGGAGAGTCGTCTGAAGCAGGTTAAAGGAGAGTGACACCTGTCATTTCCTTGAGGGTGAGTGAAGCCTTTTGGTTCCCCAACGTTTGTTGAGAGAGTTGAGAAAGGGTTGCTAAGCGGTAGCCGGTGATGGCAAGTACTGCTACAGGTGGTAAGATATGAGGGTGTTTTATGGTATTGCAGAGTCTCTTTGCTTGTAATGCCAGTCAGATATTTCCAGGAAAGTGTCCCCATGGACGGGCGCGAGAATGTAATCTGCTTTGGTGCTTGACTGAGTCAAGGCCTTGATGCTAAACTAGAGTTCAGCACAATGGAACCAGGCAAGCGCATCTTCTCTGGCGAAGGATGGTAGTTTCAAGGATTTGGCGTGGATAATGGAGGTAGTGTCGGAAGGCATCATCATCAAACAGTAAGATACAGCAGTGAGGAGGAAAGCGGGAGGGAGCTGTCACTCCAGGGCCACGAATGTGCAAGCGAGCATAGAAGGTGTTTGAGAAACTAACTGAATGAAACTAACTTTATTTAGACAGAGCATGCATATATATATATATATATATATATATATATATATATATATATATATATATATATATATATATACACACAACCAGTTCAAGTCCACACCAGCACAAAAATTCAAAATCCATGATCTAGGAAAGTACAGGCATGAACAGTTCATCAGTGGGAGGGGAGAAGGATAATGACAATATAAGAAAATATAAATATCATTACAGTATACGAGCGTGTGTGATACGCATGCGGTACAATTCATTCGTCTATAGATCTTATCTGTTGTCTCTGCATTTTTATATAACATTATCTTAGTGTACTCATGTACACTTTTAGTCCTACACTTTTGCTTTCTCATTTCAAATCTTATATAACCGTTTGCCGTCCCGCCATGATTCAGTAAGTTGAACTATATCATCGTCATATCTTAAATTGTGAAGGTATTTACCGTTAATGTTTATGCCTCAATCTCCCTATCTAAATTATCAAAAAAGAAAATAGAAAAAAAATCAAGCACAGTGTGAATAATTTAGGAGAGACGAGTCTTCCTGCATAACGCTTTTCAAAATTAGAATTTCATCCCTATCTTCATATGCTTTTAGGTATGCTTTACTTCCTGTATTTTTTCAGGTGTTCTAACACAAGATTCATCTTTTCCTTCTCATTGAATTACTTTAATTTCTGGTGAGGTTTTAAAATAATCAAAACCTATTGAAAAGTCTATGAATGTCATAAATAGTAGTATGTTATTATCTTGTAACTGCAATGATATGTTCGGGTGTTGAATACCCACTCTTAAAGCCTGCCTGCTCTCTTGGTTGACTTCGGTGTAGCTAGACTTAGAACTCCTGTAACACCAGCTAATACGTGAACATTTTAATCTTTACATAAACAGGTAACCGTATTATAGAGTACATGTTGAGAAGGAGATTTTGCTCTAATTTTATCAAAAACAATTGCAACCTAGATTAAAGACAAAAATGTTGATATAAAAAAAAACAGAACTCTCTGAGATGCTATCTCATTCACAACGCACTGATAGAATACGTTGGAAGAAAAGGAAATAATCTGTACTCAAGCTCAGAGAAAAGCGTTAGTAATCGTAACTTCGGCTTTCATAACGAAGATGGAATAGATAAAAGTGATAAAAGCGTAAATGAAATAAATCCCGACGTGCAAGATATTCCCCAATAATTGCGTTACTGATTATCCTTTAAATGTACGATTTCCATTTCCATAATACATTGAGAGGAAAATCTTGAGTTTCTAAGCTGGTAATCAAATATAGATTGTGGTGAAACTTTTCTCAACTCAAACCTTATAGACTAAATATATTCAAACAACATTGTAACAAAACAGAGAGAAATCCAACCTCGATAAATAACGAGAGAATATTATTATGATTGCTGTATTACGGTTCCGAGCTCCTTCGAACCCGACGAATATTTTGAATAATGTCCCTAAATCGAACTTGTAACGGGAGACTTATAAACATCACATGAAGTCACAAAATAACAATAGAGACTCTTACAGCAATGCTGTAAGGTAAGAAATTTCTCGCATTTTTTGGAGAGATCTAGTTCATTTATTAAATTTCAACTCCTTGTGTGGAGCTTGTGAACATCTTAATTAATATAATTTGAAGTCTGAAATCCTTAGGATAGCAGATGTATTGGAATGGAACTATTATAAAGATGACAAAGAGAATATGGGCAATAAAAGGTATAATATTTATTTCACAAACGTGTGAAGTAAGTGGAATGAGGTAACACTATGCAATTCAGAAAATACGACAACCAACTTCTCCTTCATTGGTGTTTTTGATTAAGAAGTTTTCCAGGTTTGTGATTATTGATATTCGGTAGCTCAGTGTTTGGAAGCATATATATAGCTTAGCACTTCACAGGAATATCTATAAATTACTATTAACACCTTTCTGAAAGATGATCAGTAGATATTATAAATGTATATAGATGTGTTTGCGTTTGTTTGTTTGTTTGGTTAATACATTGCAGTTTGTATCTCCAATGAAGTTCTCCCGTAGGGTATTTCAAGTGACTCTTTGTATGAACAAGTAAAATTAGACAATGGAGAGAGAGAGAGAGAGAGAGAGAGAGAGAGAGAGAGAGAGAGAGAGAGAGAGAGAGAGAGACCAATGGCTGGACTAGAATGATAGGGGAGAGTAATGGTTTATCAATCCCTACCTCAAAACATTTCGGTATTTGTATTAAACAAACCTCGTTTGCCATATGTGTCTACGTTTAAAGTTCTGCATCATTGAATGCTCACAGCAACAATGGCAGGTTATCGTATTTGTGAAATGCCATGCCTTTGATATAAATATTAATTTCTAATAACTAATATTAAAAGAAATATATCAAAGCTGACCAAAGGTAAGCAAGGTCTGTTTACTCTGCTTAAACAGTGTGACTGCATCACCTTTTTGGATGAAGAATTAAAAAAATCTGATACTTTTTTTATCAGTAAGTTCTTTTATTACTATCAATCATTGAACATGTAATGAACCAATGATGCCTTTTAATATTCTGGCACCCGGTTTCCCTTTTAGGATTTCAATTATTCGAAATATTGGTGTCCTGACATCATTCGGCATGAGTCCGATTACGTACCTGAAAATCGAATGCTTTTTAATGGGAGTCAGGAAGCGTGATTACTGTTATTGATTCTCACAATTCATCACTAATACATTATTCTCTATATCCCGATATTCAAAATGACTTCACCAAGGTTTTTCTCTTCCAATGACACGAGATCTCCAATATTATCCTCCATATCAACAGAATGAATCTGCATCTTTTAATAATGTTAAAATATTTTATGCATTATTAATCTTATTGGATCTAATCCCTCTGCCAATTAATGTATGTCCCAGATTCAATCAAATAGACGATTATTTGTGAATAGATTCTTTTATGATAAGATGATTGACATCCAGAGATGTAACGGGTAAAAAACATTAGATTTGTAACCCTCATAAACCTGATGATGATATTAATCTCTTTCCCAATAGCTCACTTTATGGAATATTTCGCAATTCTGAACTTCACGGATAATAACTTCTTCAGCATAATTTTACAACTTTGTTAATTATAATAGCTATGCAGTTTCTCATGCCAGGTTAAATCCTTTAGTTTTCTGTAAGTTTTATTCTTACTTTGCCCGAACAGTGGAACGATCTTCAGAATTATGCAGTTTATTCACCGATAATCTGCTTCATTCGCATTGTTTATTTTTCCCTTACACTTCATTTCATTTCTATAGATGATAATAATAATAATAATAATACAAAAGGATAGAGCCTAAACTTTGTAGAGTATGAATATTACACTATTTCTTTCAAGGAGTGAATTTAGAAGTAATATTTTTCTTATCAAAATGGTAATCAAATTGTAACATATCTCATTTTCTGCAAGGAACACGGCAGAAAACCTCTTCGTAATAGACAAAGCGAAGATTCTCAAAAAGTTCCCATAGTTCACAAAAAGTTTAACTTCATTTTCTGTTAGAGGATTTTCTCAGGTACATATCTAGACCGGGTGTGCGGTAGAATTGTGGTATCACTTTCTTCTTACAGATTGATTTCTAAAAGAGATGTTGGACATAAAAGTCACCAACTTTCCGCTGATGCCTGTGTGCTTAGGTTTGAAAGGGCATACCCTTGCTCAAAACTCAAAACTGTCCAAATAACATGAAGCTAATATCCAAATATATTCCAAAGCAATTTCGTTAACTGCTTTATCTATCTATGTACAAATATTTTATTTCATAATGATCAACAGGTCATTATTTGAGAAGCCTCATGTAGTAAGCTACTCGCTCGGATTAGACGGTATCGGTTTAAGATAATTGCATTCTTAACTGTGAAATTTCTTTTCATATCACTTATGAAGGTATTTTGAAATATATTTGATCCTTAATTAGCTGCAAAAGATAGCTAATCTCACAGCGTTTGCATAAGCATACAGCACTGCTATAATTTTGACGGATTGTTAAGCAATGCCTGAAGTATAAGAGTATATTTGCATGGCCTAAAGATCTCCCATGTCTTTTGTTGCCCTTAAATGGCTGCCCGACATATTAATGTGACCTGTTAGAATTACCTGCATATCTAGTATTACGAACAGGGCGATACTGTCCGGAAAGATCGGAATGTAAATGATGATCAGAATTATGAAATATCTTAAATTGAGTTTTGTTGGGATTCATCTTCATACCCCATAATCTAGCTAGATTTTTATTAAGGGATTCAGCAAACACCATATCTAAATTCATGGGATGGAATTGATGTAAATAGAGTAGCATTATCTGCATATGCAACGAAATTGTTTTCTAGGCCAAAACACATATCATGTGTATATAGTATGAAAAGTAATTGACCTACAACACTACCCTAAGGAACACCAGATGTAACATTCCTATACTTACTATGGTGCCCATCAACAACAACTCGTTGAGATCAAATATTTAAAAATTCAATAATAATGCTAAGAGACGACACACCCACTCCCAACTGTTTGAGTTTGGAAACAAGGGTCTCATGATTAACATGGCCAAAGGTAGTAAGCAATTCAAGGCCAATCATACGAACTTACTGATCACAATCAAGAGATTTCTGCACAGCATTGGTCAAAGCAAGAAGGTTATCCCATGCTCCAAGGCCTTTAGGAAAGCCAAATTATAAACTAAGGAACATAAGATTGCTTGCGCAAACCTACTTAGACTTTTTGCATTACACGTTCGAACACTTTGGATAATATGGGAGTTATGGAAACGGTGGTAACCAGTTGGACTGGAGCTACCACAAACACATTTACATAATGGAGTAACCTTACCAGTTCTCCAGCAAGTGCTAAAAATTCCTCTTTTTGCTAAATTGGGCAAAATTACAGATAACTTTGGAGATAAGGAATCTGCGTTCGTTATGAAAAAAAAAAAATCAAAGGAAAAATATTATTTGGGTCGACATATTCATAAGAATCAAGGTCCATCAAGAGAGGTTAAATTTCTCGAGATGAAAAGCGTAAACTAGTTAGTTAACCTCAGAAAAACAGTTGTGAGGAAGATAAAGTTTTTCATTAACTTACTGATCAACACATCAGTCAAAAGGGTAGTCTTTTCCTTTGGAGAGTGAGTGAAAGAGCCATCTGGATTAAGTAAAGGAGCAACTCTTGCATCTATACAAGGAGTACAGAATTAAGGGTAACTCACCACTTATGTTCCTCAGTCGTACCAGAAAGGGTTTCTTTTATGGTTAAATTGTATTACTTTTTAGTTAAGGCATAAACTCTCTGAACAAAAGCTCTAAAATGACTATAGTTATTCCATGTTAAATAATGATCTGTTACCCTTCCAAAGATGATAGGCTTCCTGTTTCTCCAAATAAGAACGTCTACAATCATTATTGAAACAGAGTTCGTCTTTCATTCCGTACTTAGCACACAAGGAGGGATAAGCCTATCAGTTATGTTGACTAGATTCTTATTCAAAGGAACAACAGCTCAACACTAATATATAACTGTGACCAATTAAAACCCAAAATAACACTCAAAATGCCATTTCAGTCTGATCGTGATTTTATATAAATCTTACATGAGTAAGATAGATCGGGGGCAAACTTCTCAGTCTTCAGTTCTAATGAAAAGAAGGCATGATCAGATGTCCAAACTGGAGAACAAACCTTATTTGTTATAACACCAGTGAAGTCACTATGAATGATCTTTAAGCAGTTACCAGACTTATGAGTAACTTCACTTATAATTTCCTTACAGATTGATTCAGAAGCTAAATCCAAAGCTCTTAATCTGCATTCTAGAAAGTTATATAAATACCGTAACTTGGTGAGAGAGTTTGTGTACCAAGAGGCTAAGCAAACCTGCACTAGTCTGGGGCAACCATACTAAGATGGTTTGCTGCAAGCGATCAGAGGAAGATCTCCCAACATCAACAATTCCTCACAGGCGATGAAGACTGTACA
Organism: Palaemon carinicauda; assembly: GCF_036898095.1. Classification (NCBI taxonomy): domain Eukaryota; kingdom Metazoa; phylum Arthropoda; class Malacostraca; order Decapoda; family Palaemonidae; genus Palaemon; species Palaemon carinicauda. The sequence goes on along the minus strand of NC_090750.1, from coordinate 50,505,800 downwards.
AACCCAAGAGATGAATTGAGAAGTTTGAGGACTTTGCCCTGCAGTGAACTGGAAACCGCTGCATCTGTTGTTGTTTTTCTACTTATTATGTAAATTTCCATAAAATATTTCCTTTTTTGTTTGATGTAAGATGTTTATATTTTATCCGGGGTCGGTTTATATATATATATATATATATATATATATATATATATATATATATATATATATATATATATATATATATAAGTGTGTGTTTGTGTGCGTGTGTGTGTGCGTGTGTTTAATGTTGCATTTTTTCTACTACATAGCATGTCCAGCCCCGCAGCAGTGTGTCCTCAATATATCATTGTATCAACAAGACTAGAGACTAACAAAAAATAAGAACGCTTTCAAAACGGACTTCTAATCTTAGAGTTGTATACTTATTTTGTTTTATTTAAATGAAATGAATGGTACAAACTATCATCGAATGAATGACCGATAAATTCTGAACAAAGTAATCGTGATTTGAATCATCTCAACAACTTTTACGTTTGAAGATGAGAAAGGGAAGTCCGATAAAATTTATTCCAGCAGCATTTTCAGTTGTAACGTTAGTGTATTTTTCCATTCCGAACGGTTTCTGTTAATCCTATTAGATCTGAAAAAAGTGTTTCAATATGGATTCCTTCTTTTTTCCTTTTTAATTATCATCAGGGCTATTTTGACTATCGATTACTGAAAAACGAGAGATACAAGGATTTCTTCCTATCCTACAGCCAGAGTTTCAATAGCGGAAGAACATATGATGGCTCTGTTAATTTTCTTATCACTTTTTCATGAAGACAAGAAACAAAAATCAAGGAAACGTTAATCCTAATGTCAACCAAAAACACTCATTTCTATTTCTTAACGATTTCCCTGTATGTTTTAACTCATCTCTGTCAATTCCTGAACGAATTTATAGGTTGTGCATCTATAACAGAATGTTTTTTTCTCTTTTTTAATTTTTTTTTTTTTTTACAAATAAGACCATATGAAATGGGACCGAAAAAAAAAGGCTTTGTAGAAGAGTCGCAACATCAGAGAAGTGTTTGAAATGTAAATGACAATATATCTTTACCATCATACTTTTACCTTTAGGAGTTATGAATGGAACTCTAATCTCTTTTATGTGAAGGTTGGTAGGACAGGTGATAAAATGTTCTTCTCTCACCAAGAGCTAAAAGGAAAATGGAAAAATAGGGAAGGGATCTGGGACAACTGTTCGCCGCCAACTCACTGCCTGCAGCCCAACTGGACGCAGCACAAGTTAACTGACGCCAGACTAACCGGTGTACTGTACGTGTATCACACGCTCGTACACTGTAACAATATTTGTGTTTTGTGCATATTATTTTTGTTTCTCTTCCCTACCACTGATAATTGTTTTTGCCTACATGTTGTTGCATCAATCTGCTTGAATTTGTGTGACATTCTTTCATGAAACTGTTATTATAACTGCTTGTTGTCTGCAGAAATCAAGTTAGTTGCAGTTACGCTGTCTCTCAATTACAACCTAAATGGTGCATCCGCACACTGGCCGCGGTTAGTTTGTTTCGCTTTTGTATCTATTATTCATGGGGTGAATGGAAAATAGTTTTACACTTTCAAGTTAATATGCTTACATGTCTTAAATATATAGCCATAATATATGTTAATGAATTATGTATCACATTTATACATCATTACTGATGTATGCATTATATAGCCTACGTGACTTGATAGAATTTTTCCCAAAGAGTTTTTTGTTTTTTTTAATCAAAGATATATGTGTAAAAGCAAAATTTTATTGAAATGACATATATATTGAAATATACGGAAATTATGGTAAAGATAGCACCTATATAACTGTAAGCAAAACAATTTTCTTTACAATAATTTGGTATTTGTGAAAAAGTTACCATCTCACTGGCGAAGTGCCCAACTGTTAAATAAACTGGTAAATAAAAAAAACTACATTTCTCTGAACATCCCCTCCCCCCACCTTTTTTTTATATATAGATGGCCGCAGTCAGTAGTCTCATTCCGATAGGGGTGGGGGGATGTCTAATGGCAAAATGCATCTCAAACGGAAAACATTTGTTCATTATAGATATCAATGAAAATTTAATTCTTATCATCATATGATAGAGTAATACTGTTTTTTTTTTTTCAAAAGAATAAAAATTTAAATCCCATAACATATACTGTTTGGAATAATAGTGTAAGAATGATATAAGAGTAGCAGCTGAGCCTTGCTACTTATGCATATATCGAAAGTTTATCATTCTGTCTTGAAGGTTCCGATGGAAATCTCACAGGATCAGGATTCTTACCTTTCTGCTCCCTGAAACTTTTGTTTAGAATTTTCAGCATGAGACATTATACGCGCATTTTGGCTTTCATGAGAAAAGTTAGTGCAAAGCAGTTTTAAGTTCTATTAACTATGCCCTAACTTCTGAACTAGTTTCTCGGTATTTCGAGTCGGGAAAAAATGTAACTGGAAATTTTGCATTCACTTTTATTTTTCTTCAACAACAAATGTTGACAAGCGTGCCAGCTGTAAAAGATGACAGGAGAGTAATAAAAAAACATCTCCGAAATTGAATTCTAGCAATATTAATTATTCTCTTTGGAAGGTTTTTTTTCTTGGCATTTAGATATAAAAAGGAAGTAATAAAAGAAATTATTGCCTATCTGTTCTCTTGTCTATTCTTGCAACTGTATGTGACCCTAATTTAGATTTTATAGTCGGACTAAGCCTTGTTATAACACATCCCTAACAGTGTGTGTGTGTGTCCGCGCGCGCGCGTGCGTTTGTGAAAATAAAAAATTGTTAAAAATTTGTCGCATGACGATGAAAAAGTTTCAATCATTATTTTTTATTCCTGGCAAAAAGAATATAATCAATTGCATTGTAGTTTTCTATCTTTTCCTGCGATGTTGTCGAAAGAGTAATATAAATGATAGTAGAAATTGCTTCTGTTTCGAAATATATAATTGTGTGAGCAAATTTACTGACGCTGATAATACCTACCAAAGCTAAAATTACCGTGAATCGTATAAAACGAATGAGCTACTAGAGCATTCATAATATCTGAATTAGCTCAAAGGTAAACACGAACGAGAATGGAGAGAATATTATATTTGCGTAACAAAATTATGACGTTAATCTTTAGATTTACGATTGAAAGCCGCCATTTAATTTAGCATACCAATTTCATAAATAATACAATGAAATGTTTAGAAATTATGTTTCTATAATTGTATTGCACAATACATGTCCCTAACAAGTTTTTGGTTTATGAAAGGAGAGAATAGCAATGTAATAAACAATTATTTCTTTTTATGTTTAATGAACAAGTAAGCTATTTAAAATATTTTTGCAAGTTTTGGGTTATTAAATAGTGTTTCCTTTTCCTTTAGCTTCTTTATAATCATTTTTTTTTTTATTCTGCTTCATGATTCGTACTGAAAACCGTCATTACATTTGAGTTTTCTTAATTGCATTTCTACGAGTATTTACATGCATTCTTTTTTTTTTTTTTTTTTTTTTTTTTTTTTTTTTTTGGCAATTTTCCTCCCTTGAATTTTGAATAGCTTATCCCATTTCATCACGGTAGTAAATTGACACTTACTCTACTCACAAAGGAATTTAATTTCCCCTAAAAAAAAAGTCCAAAATATTCATAGCAAGAACCATAAAATTAAAATAAATTTACGAACAGGAGATCAAAGGATGATGTTAAGATTACTATAAGAAAGTCTAATTACTCTTGGAATTCTGTTTCGGTATATCTGCGTTTTTTTTTTAAACAAAAAAAAATAGCTTTTTCTGGATATACCTGTAGTTCGTTGTTCTGTGATTTTTTTTTATGTTCTAACATTTAAAAGAAATGCCAATACTATTTTTTTTTAAGAAATTAAATAAATATATGAAAATAGTGTTTGAACTTTTTTTCTTCAATGTTGAAAAAAATTTCCAAGAGCGCTATTGTTTTAGAAATATTTTTTATTCTATTTTTTCCCGCAATACAAGGGATATATGACCAAGAGCTGACTGACTGTCGAAGATGTCTATGAATTGAATTGTCATACAAGCTAGTCTAAAATGAATGTGGAAGAAAATTAGAAAGGTGGTAATTTTTACGAATGTAACTGAACAGTAATCTTCGTTTCACCACCGGAAGTAAGAATCCCAAATTATGGGTATTTTACAACTTTTCATCTCAGATTGATGGGTTTGAAAGACCATTCTGCATTTCTCCTTCTATAATTCGCCATTATGTCAATCGGTAGAGTGATTAAAGATTTAACAGTTTTTTCCCTCCAAAAGCAATAGTTTATTCCCATCTAGATGAACACTAAAATTATGTATGAATATAGAGATACAAAATAAGTGGCATTGCATATCTTAATCGTTGAGGGGAAAAATACTAATCATAGGATTTTCTTTAATTGTACAAAAATAAAAATGTAAAAAGATACCCAATGAATTAAATTTGTTGACAATTACATCGTTAATCCGTATTAGAAGTAATTGTAACTTTTTTTAATTTTCTCCTGAAAAATCACCATTAATGATAAAAAATATTCAATGTTCCTAGTTTCAATATGTGGAAAAATCATTTTCCCTCCATGATAAAAGTAGAATATTTAGGATTCATCATATCCCATAAATTTTGAAGATTCTGGGATCAAAAACCATTATAAATCTATTGATTTGGAACCAAGGTATTGATCTGACGAGAAAAAAAGAAAAAGCTCTTTTTAATCTTTGTGATTTAATCGATATATGATTACCTAGAAATTTCCTTCATAAGATCTTATCCTGAATTTTGTATATTCTTTACTAGCATAAGAGAAAACGATACTTTTAATTGACTCATCTCACACAAAACGTCATTTCTACAAATCTTTTACTTTTCTATTATCTAGGTTATAAAATGAATTCCTTCCCTTCCTTTCATGTGCATAAAAATTATAGTGATTCATATATATATATATATATATATATATATATATATATATACAGTATATATATATATATATATATATATATATATATATATATTTATATATATATATATATATATATATATATAAGGAAGATTATTCATAATTTTATTTGTTTTCATATGTGCATTGAAGAGAGGTTAGCCAGCTCTCAAGATGATTTCCTCTCATGTAGATTTAAGTTTATTATATAAATTACGTAAGACTTTCGTCGTTGATTTCATTGTATTCCTTATTCAAATCAGTATATGTAAATTTACACTATTTTTAAGAATTAATTTATCAATTCAAGTACTTTTGTTACGAAGTCTTACGTAAACAGAGTGAAAGTGTTATGTG
>NC_090750.1:50490463-50495463 GCF_036898095.1 Palaemon carinicauda | reverse complement strand
CTGCCACTAAACATACATTCACCGAAATTAAAGAAAGGACCCTTTGCCAAAAGGCTTCACACCCAATGTCGTCATCCTTACATATCATCATGAAGAAAGATGCCTCTCTGCAGCCATTTAGGGATTACAGGCGCCTGAACATGCAGTCAGAACCGGATTGCTAACCTCTCTCAAACATCGCTGGTATGACCTTTTACTTGCACAGAGATAAAGTTTCCTCCACTCTCGACCTGAAGGGGTATTATCAGAAGCCCATGAATACAGAAGTAATCCACAAGACTGCCATCGCCATCCCTTTCTGTACATACATCTTTATTTAGTCTTATTTTGGCCTTAGTAATGCTGTGGGTACTTTTTAACTCCTTGGTGCCAGACTTACAAGCCCCCAGCTAAGCAACACATACCCTCAGATGTGCACTCTACAACACACGTTTTTTTTTTTTTGTGCAACGACACTAGCAAGCCGTCAATAACGCCCCTAAAAACGGACCCTTTCCTCGCGATCAGTCACAATCTAAAAGCTTTCTTAATCAACAGCCGTGGCAAAGAAGACTAGGTCTCCATTGTTCGCAAAAACGTTCATATCTCCTGCAAGATGACCCGTCCATAGTATGCCTCTCAAGAGCCTGGCGTCCTATTTCAAATGTATATCTTTTGCATGGGGATCTGGAGCCAAGTATCGCACGTGTTTTATACAGGCTCATACACTGTTTGGAATTTTCTTTTTATTTTATATGTTACTCTACACCTCAATGTTAACGACCCTAGCCTATATGGTTGAGTACCATGAAGCTTGAAGTAGGAAATAAGAAGAGGAGAAATATTGAAATAAAAGCTCAAGATAGATTACTGGCGAAATCTAACCGAGGCCTTTACGTCAATTATCGTAAGAGGATATGAGGATGATGATGATGAGTCAATTTCTAGAGAGAAAATGATATTCTGAATAAAATTTCTTAATATGAGCTGAAAGATAAACCTGATGTGTGTAAGGAAACCTTTTGTCTAAAAGATAATGTTTTGGGTCGTTAAATATGTATCAAGTCAGTTAGCAAAAATAAAACTTTTGAAAGATTAGCAATCCTCAAGAAGCTTCATGAATTAATTTTGGAATCAACACATTAGGATCAAGGATATTTAGGGATAAATAAAACTTTCAATCATACAGTATAGGTAAGAAGTACTTTTAACCTAAGAGGAGAATTGACGTGAAAAATATGTTTTGAGTTATCCTAAATACAAAAATTATTGGTAAACCTGATCTAGTAATTCACAGGGCTCATTTATTTGATATTCCATATGTAGGAAAACCTTTAGAGGATGTCGTAATCAATATGGTCAGACCTTTGGCATGAAGCCGGGAGGAAATATCCATTTGTTAACAATAATTGATAGACTAAGCGGTTATGCAGAAATAATCCCCGAAAGAAACTCAAATGGAAAAGCTGTGTTCATTTGTTTTTCTTTTGTTAAATGCTTGTAAAGTAATTTCTCTGAGTTGTTTGTGCTTTGCTTATGTCGACGATAATTTTTTTTCCATTCATTTCAGAGACAAAATTAAAGAGTTAAAAAGTTAAGAAAACCAGAGGTCGGACGAAGTTACTTTCCGACGAGGAGTCTTCCTCCCATCAGACATCAAATACTTATCTCATTTTCTTTCATTTATCAGTGACGGTGAGGAACTGCTAATTCCCTCTCCATTAAAGTTTTTTCTAGCAACTTCACCTAGCTAAGATTATTTTGAATTGATTTTAGTCATTGAAAGGGAAGAAACCACAACATTGAATTTGACTGTAATTAAATATGTGATTAGACGGGTATTTTCTATGTGTGTTTCGTTTCAAATTCTTTTTTCCACATCTCAACTGCTGTACACAAAATATTTTTCTTTAAAGAGGAAAGAATCCTTAACGATCTGAGATCGTAAAAACTTCCACGCAGTCCCCCTAAAAAATCATGAAAGGTAGTTTTAAATAGAATAAAATCGTTTGTACAGAAATTAACAGGAATTTAACTGAAGAGTAATTCAATAGAAAAAATAAAATATATTTTCTTCCAATTCAACTCAATATTATCCATACAAGATATACTAAGCTTTGAATTTTTCAAGGAAAATATATTATTAATTTCTTACACCCACCTAGTATTTTACAGATCAACTGATAAAATTAGAGGAATGTTATGTATTGCACTTGACTTTACACAATATAAACAAAAGTGGATGATAGAATAATAAAGAAACCAAGGCGATTAGATAAATCCTCAACACAATCCCCACAAAATCCCTGAAGCAGAGGGCATGTCACGCCTTTCAAATGCAAATAGTTGGAGCCAGGTCCCCTCAGTTTCCAATGCGGATATTGTGTTTCAGTTGAAAGAATGCGTCAGCTGTTGAATAATGCTATAAAAGGCTATGACGGTAGGATTTAGCAATCCCTGGTGGGCACTGTCACTATTGTTCACTCCACTTCAAAGCTTCTGGGCGAATCGAACATTATTTACACCATTTTTTTTTCTGGGCGGGGGGAGGGGGGGGGGGTTATAGTGATTCGTAACTGCATTTGACAATCTAAAGGAAACATGTGATAGAGTCGTTATATGCTTCATTATTTGCTGTCGTAGAAAATAACATAGGAATACATATGTGTATATATATATATATATATATGATATATATATACATATATATATATATATATATATATATATATATTTACTGTATTTATATAAATAAATACAAATATATATATATATATAAATACATATATATATGTAAATATATATATATATATATATATATATATATATATATATATATATATATATATATATATATACAGTATATATATATATATATATATATATATATATATATTTATATGTATATATATACATACACACACACACACACATATATATATATATATATGTGTGTGTGTGTGTGTGTGTATATATATATATATACATACATATATATATATATATATATATATATATATATATATATGTATATATATATATATATATATATATATATATATATATATATAAGTGGCCACTGAATAATTACACTGAAGTAGTTACCCTCTGGGGGGAAGAAGAATTATTCGGCAATCTCAGTTTTGTCAATTTTATGAGGACAAAAGAGACTATGTAAAGGATAGGCCAGACTCGTCAGTGAATGTGTAGGCAAATGAAATCTGAGCCATAACCACAGCTCCACAACTCTAGGGTTAGTATTTCTATGGGTGGCTGGTGTCCTGGCCAACACATGCATACAGACACGTACACACACATATATACATATGAAAGTTTATATACATATTACATTCATATTTTCTTTGAAAAAAAATATATATTTAACCTAATTAGTTAACTGTCAGTAAATGGAGAACGAGAAAAATCCAAAGGATTTTTTTTATTCAAGGATGTCTTGCTATTATATTGTTAGAATATCTGATTTGTGTAAGCGATGTGAATTCTTCTTCTTTTTTGTTCTTTTTTTTGCTATCGCCTTTTCATGATTAAAAAGAAAAAAAAAATACCTTAACCTTAATATATTTTCTTAAACATCCTTTGAATTTTTTGTCATTTTCTTTGTCATTTTTACCTTCATAGAGATCGTTCCTGGAAGATTTCCTAGATTTGTTATCTGAGCATAAAATATTCTTATAATTTTCTTTGCAAAAAATAATGTAATAAGAGATAAAAAGATTATAATGTGCAATATCGGAGAGGTGTTAGAAATGTATATAAGTGATCTTCCTCCCGTTATACATTTCCCCTGAGGAGTTGTTACTCCAACTGTAAAGTCTTTTAGGAGAATGTAGGCAGGACGGAGGATAGAATTACCTTGACTAGCATAGGCCTAGGGGGAAAATGGAAAAATGAAGGCTGGGACGTCTTAAACCGTAATGGGGAATTCGAGCAGACATAGAAAACAGAAGCCTCTTAGCCATTTGGGTTATTTATGTAAATTGAATTTCTATCATCATCTGAACGAGTGCTAACTATGGCGAAATGTAAACATACAAGTATTTCTATAAATCAATTTTTTTTTTCAATTGACGTCTGATGAAATTTGTTTCGAATGAAAGTAAAGGTGAATTACAATATTTTTTTTGTAAGTTTCCATGAAAATGTGGAAATCACCTCTCCTTTAACGGCACTGAAGATTGTCTTCCTACGTAGCACATTTAGAGAAAGACTGCATTTGAACATATATTCTATTATTTGTGAGAATCATGTAATATATTATTTTTGAGGTCCCCTAGAAATTTGCCTTGAAATCAGTAACGTGATGGTTATAAAAACATGGTATGAAAGACTTGACTTGCTCAGAGAAGATTTAAGTCTTATCAACTACATAGTAACTTCCAATTTATTTTTTCAGTTTTTGGTTTGGAGAAGTAACAACAGTGTTTTTATATATTTTTCATAATCAATCTACCTATGCTCTTGAGAGGATGTAGCGAAATATCTTATTGCGTTTTCCTAATTACCTTTCTATTTAACTGGATTCCCCCATTTTTTTTCTTTTTATCTGAATTTCAAAGAAACAAACGAGAGCCCAAAGATAGAGAAAGATGATATAATTATACTGACTAATAATCTTTTCTTTTTGATACTGAAATTGATTGTCCTTAACATTCAGAAAAAGATTAATAAACTCGACAGCAGAGAATACATAGTTTTATACGATAGACATAACTCGTATTATTTATAATTCCCCAATATATATATATATATATATATATATATATATATATATATATATATAAATATATATATATATATATATATATATATATATATATATATATATATATATTTCTTTTCAAAATAACTGGTAGATGATTGAGGTCTTTAATCTAATAAAGCTGCGCAAGCTTTCAAATGTAAGATTTATCTTGAAGTCATATATTTTTGGCAATGTAAAGGATATAAGGCCAAAGGCTGAATGTCAAAGGTGGTTATAAATGAGACTCTGTCTTATAACC
>NC_090750.1:50480463-50482963 GCF_036898095.1 Palaemon carinicauda | reverse complement strand
ATCCGACAATGGCTAGGTTAAATAAAACTTGGAAATCAAATCACCTAAAATTACACATAAAAATCAGACTATATATCAGTTTAGTGAGATCTTGGGTTACTGTATGGACATGAGTTGTGGTATGACAATGAAGCAACATCCAACAGATTTTTTGGAATTAAGAACAAAGCCCTCAGAAGAATATTGGGTGATAAATGGCAAGACCAGACTAGTAATAAAACTATAAGAGATTACGCGAGTGCCATATGTGATTGAGATCATGGTGAGGGGTAGATGGAGATGCTTTGGTCGTGTTCTTCGCACCCCCCAAGAGGGATTAGTTCACCAAACTTTTAACTGGTTCCTACAAGGCACTGGAAGAGTTGGAAGGCCCAGACCTACATGGGTAAGGACTCTGAAGCATGAAGTAGGAGATGACGATTGGAGAAGTATCGATTTAAAAGCTCAAGATAGAGACGATTGGTGAGATCGAACTAATGTCTTTTGCGTCAATAGGCGTAGGAGGAGATGATATATATATATATATATATATATATATATATATACATATATATGTGTGTATATATATAGATATGTATATATATATATATATATATATATATATATATATATACATATATATAAATGTATATATATATACATATATATATATATATATAAATATATATATATATATACATATAGATATATATATATATATATATGTAAATGTGTGTATATATATATATATATATATATATATATATATATATATATCATCTCCTCCTACGCCTATTGACGCAAAAGACATTAGTTCGATCTCACCAATCATCTCTATCTTGAGCTTTTAAATCGATACTTCTCCAATCGTCATCTCCTACTTCACGCTTCAGAGTCCTTACCCATGTAGGTCTGGGCCTTCCAACTCTTCCAGTGCCTTGTAGGAACCAGTTAAAAGTTTGGTGTATATATATACATTCTTGTATATAAGGATTTGTTAAACTAGGTAAGAAATTCCTGAAGTTTGATTAATGTATTAAAAATGACATATGCATGTTTGAGTGAAACACCTCGATCTTGTTTATTCACGATTGCATTTGCAACTTCCTTGGACATCTAACGACCTTAGTCAGAAGCAACCATAAATTCGGGAAACTAAATGGGGAATGGCTATTTATCCTTCAGCTGCAATACATTGTGAACGAACATACTTTTGACTGTGGAATGACCTCTTTCATCTTTGCTGCAAGGACCATTGCCTATACCCCTGATCGCAATCACCAACAGCTACCTTTCACAGAAAGTCAATATGTTATGAGGTTCGTTCTTTCATTTTTATTTCTAATCTTGTGCAGTTGCCGACATCTGTTTTGTGTAGACATAATGGAGTATCTGATGATACATGTAAGGAAATCATATGATGAAATCATATGATGGTCTCTTCCTCGGATAAAATACTTCTAGAACTTGATATAATGAATTATTATCCGTATTCCGTATTCATCATCTATATAGTAAAGTATTCATAAATTACGAAAGTTATACCTTAATTAGGATCGCACTATTTCAACTTAAAAAAAACTCCACGACATTCTTGAAATCACAACTATACTTACGTCTCCAAAGGCAAATATTTTGCCCCCAGATAATGTCCAATTCCAAAAGAATCTGTAAACTAGAATAGGCAATAGAGAACGGTTAACACCAAGGGCTACAAAATCCCAACAACAATGCAATTTATAGCATCATGCTGCAGCTGGTGCATTCTTTCAACCGAAACACAATATCCGCATTGTAAATTGAAGGGTCCTGACTTCCGCTATTTGCATTTGAAAGGCGAAACATGCCTTCTGCGTCAGGGATTTTGACGGAATAGACTTGAAGGGATGTAGGAAATAGATGAATCACTTTCCTTAAAAACACGATAGTATATATACAGTTATTATTTACTAGATTTGGGAAAATCATCTTTTGAGTCATGATGAATTCCTACTATTTTCTTCAATACTTTCGTAACTTTTTATCCAAAAGGGCCTTCAATGATTTTCTCTTTTGCTTCGTGGATGGAACATGGTACTATTTTGCATATAGAGAGAGAAGGAAAGAAATGATGCATATACATGCATACAACGATAACAAACACAGACAACATAGCAAAATATGGCTATGAGATTTTTTGCATAATTTCTAAACATATCTTTGCTTACCATATTATATAGCTAACCGTTAACATTTGGTTATTTTGTTATATTTTACAGTTTTAATAGGAGAATTTTTTTTTTCATATGAAAAGAAAGTGGTAGCCTAAAATTCAATCTTAAAGTCAGAAATATACAACACTAAATCTCTCAATATATATATATATATATATATATATATATATATATATATATATATATATATATTGGAACCTGACGCTACCTAGCTGTCCGAGGATTTACCTGGCGAGACATCAGTCTCTTACCAGCGAGTTTTACCCAATTCCCGGCCGACCACGTGACACAATTGGTAGTAATTCATT
>NC_090750.1:50457963-50475463 GCF_036898095.1 Palaemon carinicauda | reverse complement strand
ATAAATCTGGTCCAAAGATACTACAGGGATAAGCAAGAACTTGTGTATTTATATGCAGGCAACCAAAATGGACCAAAAAATCGTCCTTGAAATTCTTCTCGTTAATCTATGAGCAATATTTGAAAATTCAAGTAGTTAGACAATTAAGCATCTAATTTTCTGTTATCAAGAATAAAAACATTCTTTGCGTGGAAATACGGGTTCCGAATGTAAGGGAATCATTTGAATATTTTGGAATACTCTTTGAGAGATTTTAGTTTCAGATTAAGTACATTTGTCTGTGAGACACACACACAAACAAAAAGGAAAACACTTACTTTAGATGTATCTATTTTCTGCCTGCCTTATATTATATATATTTTTTTATGTACTAATTTTCCTTTAATAATTTATTCAAGGTATTTTATATTTTTAATTAGATATATCTTACACTTTGCCATCGTTATTAATTATCTGGACATATTGGATCTTTAGCATCTGTGTATGCAAAAGCATTGTTTTTATTCTGCTTCACCTAGACTCATAAAAGAGAAATGACAATAAAATTGAATAGATTCATTAAAAACTCATATAGGAGTAACACCAACCTTAGGAAAATATGGGCATACGAGGAGATGACAAAACTTATAATCAACAACATTTGAAAAGGAGAAAATGAATGTATTTCTCAAAAGTAATTTCACAATCAAGAACCCCGCCTTAAATTCTAAATTAGGCTTACATAACTACAGTATAAAGGTAATGTCAATGCAACAACTGAATATTCATGAGTCACTGCCCCCAACGTAATTACAATCCTATTTTGAGCTTTAGTATGTGCATATATGTATATATATATATATATATATATATATATATATATATATATATATATATATACAGTATATATATATATATATATATATATATATATATATATATTTATAGACATATATATATACATATATATATATATATATATATATATATATATACATACATATATATATATATATATATATATATATATATATATACATGCAGAACGTATGTCATCTGAATATTTGTAATTCATCAAAGCTTGCAGTTTAATATGGACAGTTTAATGTGCACTAAATATCCTTAATTCAGTTCAACAGCATTTGTTTTACAAGCTCAGAACTATTGATAAACAAAATCAAAATTACATCCGAAATAACACTATGGTTGTTACATCATATTTATATGCTACTGGTGATATCAGTGCAGGAATAATTTCTTCGGAAAATATTTTAACTATTAAAGAAAGATTTTCAAGAACGCTTCCGTCGTTTTATAGATAGGTCCTGGTTTTACTCACTGAATGCTAACTGCTAGAAAGAGCGAATACCTATGTGTGTGAGTGTATGGTATGCCTTTGATCGTAGCTTGCAAATGGAGATGGGTTCCTAGTGAAATTGATGGATAGGATGTGGAATGCGGTCATGTGTTTACTTTTGCTAGCCAATATCCTTGCCTTATCTGTCAAAACAATGCACTGAATGTTATTTGTGTATTTAAGTACTTTATTTGTTGCTATGTTATTGCTTTTCAATTGGCTCAAGAAAATGTTGTATCGATATAAAGGGTTCTTTCTAAGGAGAAACTGCATCTCATGAAATTTAAGAAAAAAAAAAAGTAATTTTCTATTCTTTATGGTTAACATTTCAACTTAGATATGAGGCCAGGGTTAAAAATCAAAGATATTCGAGCTCACTTTTGATATCAGAGTTATAATTCATATATTACGAAAATTGGTATTGTGTAACACACCAATAATTCAAACTTAATGATTTTACAAATGTCTTTAATATAAATATGACATAATCCTAGTTTTATAATATATAAAAAAAAATAATTATTATGAATTAACCAAGTAAAAGCCAATCATTGGTATCAAGTCCCATAATTTTATTGGCAAGACTCAAATAACTCCCAATACTCTCTGTACTAAAATTTCAACAAGCCGTAGAGAAGGTTAAACAAGTGTTTTACACTGTTCATTATTCCTGCATCATGAAGTAATAGTGAAAACAAGAAAATTTATTTTTATTACATGCATTTTGAGACTCAGCAATCATTTTGGAGTAAAACATGCGAAAGAACAGTAAAGACTATAATAATTACTTTACATTTATGGATAAAACCTATAGTTCAGCAGGTAGTTCAATGATCAACTTTGTTTAAGTAAAAAATAATGAATTCAACTTTGTACACTATCATGCTGTTCATTGAAATAATAAAGATGATAACTAAAATAAACTAACCAATATTTTTAGGTACGTTTCACTAATCACGCTATCATATTTTTCCTTTGTATTCAATAAGAAGTATATACTTTATTTTGGTAAATATAAATGTTGAATAATACCAAATTTTATTCATTCTGGAGTTGGACTGGGCATGTTCTTCGCATTCCTCAGGGGAGATATTTTCACGTAACTTTTAAATGGACTTTATAAGGAACTAGATGAGTCATTATAAGTATTCAAAGGCTAATTTTTAAAAGATTTTCAATTATACTTGCAATCTGATCAAAAATCAATTTTCCGACGGACAAAAACTTTGAAAGAAAAACTAAGAATTGTATTTCATACCACCTAAACATAATTAGTATCTCTCTCTCTCTCTCTCTCTCTCTCTCTCTCTCTCTCTCTCTCTCTCTCTCTCTCTCTCTCTCTCTCTCTCAAAGAAATCGATAGTTTTTAATATGATATCTAGAAGCTCCGCTTTAGGAAAAACTTCCATTCAGAACGCACGTAAATCATCAGCATAAAACCGACCACAAATTCCCCCCCCCCCCCCCCCCAACAAAGAAAAAAAAAACTAAGTTCACGGGAATGATTGTAGGCAACTCAACTTTATTTAAGTGCGAAGTGGATCAAGTTGGAAATACTTTTTACATCTCTTTCCATTGGTTCCCAATAATTAGTTGCTTTCTTTTTTTTTCCATATAAAAAATAAGTTGGGAAATTACCTCTTTGTTTTCTTTCTCTCTAATGATAAGAAATTAACGGAAGAAAATCTCCGTTGTTATATCAAGAAATGACCGATGTTTCTTGCATAGGAAAATACATACTTGAAATAATGAGGCCAATTGTCTTCCTAAAAAATTTTCGAATTAAATTTATCAATCCATTTCAAAATAATGAATACTATTCTCATGCACAAAAACTCACATTTCTTCCTTGGATTATTAACAGAGTTTATGTAGGCAAACAAGCATCCAAACATACACACACACACACACACAAACACACACACACACACACACACACACATATATATATATATATATATATATATATATATATATATATATATATATATCATCTCCTCTCGCGACTATTGACACAAAGGGTCTCGTTAAGATTTCATCAGTCGTCTCTATCTTGACCTTTTAAATCAGTACTTCTACGTTCATCATCCCCTACTTCATGCTTCATAGTCTTCAGCCACGTTGGCCTGGGTCTTCCGACTCATCTAGTTCCTTATAAAGTCCATTTAAAAGTTACGTGAAAATATCTCCCCTGAGGAATGCGAAGAACATGCCCAGTCCAACTCCATCTACCCCTAACCCTTATCTCATCCATATATGGCACACGAGTAATCTCTCTTATAGAATCATTTCTAATCTTGTTCTGCCATTCCACTGCAATATTCTTCTGAGAGCTTTGTTCTCAAGTCTACAACATGTGTTGGATATTATTTCATTTTCATACCCTGACACATGTCTCTACACTAACACAGTTCTCACTGAACTCATATATAGCCTTATGTTTATATGTAGTTTCATGCGATTTGATTTCCAAATTTTACTTAACCTAGCAATTGTCTGATTTTATTTATTCAATCTTTCATTAGCCTCACATTCTAAAGACCCTGCATTAGAGAACATAGTTCCTGAATATTCAAATAACTTTACCCATTTAATCCCTCCTTTTTCCAATCTTTTCTCATTTTCCATTGCATATTCCGTTGTCATAATCCATATCTTTCTCCTATATACCTGAAGTCTAAACTCATGTGAAATATTTTGCATTGTGGTTATCAAGGATTGTATATCCTGTGGTGTTTGGTTAAAAGGTACAGCGTCATCATCATACTCTAATATCCTATTACCAATCTAGTCCAATATTTTTCCACCATCTACAAGTGTTCTATGTATTACCAAATCCAAGAAAGGATATAGGCGACTACACATCTCCTTGGAGTACTCCACTCTTCACTAGAAATACATTTGGGAGCCTTTGTATATCAGCGGCCAGTTCCTACGCTTTGATTAAAAATAAACATCAACTACCCTAAACTTTCCCACCCTAACCTAATCTACAAGCCGTGTCGTTACCTACTTACCTAACGAGCGGGTGACGCCCCCCTGTGACCACCCTCACACTACCGTATTCTAAGTTAGACATAATAATACATACAGGTGGCCGCTATCGTACATACACCCATACATTTGATGAGATTCCACTAACATTAACTTTGCACGTACTGTCTTCATCAACCGATTTAATCAAATTTACATATTTAAGACGAGTTCCATAACAACACAGGACTCTCCACAAAATTCGTCGGTGCACATTATCAAAGTGTTTTTCATAGACCACAAATGACATTAGGAGTGGATTTCAATATTTTACACTTTGCTGTACAACATGTCTTGAAATGAAATTTTGTGCTCAATTTTCCTTTAGAAATTCACCACGGCCTTCATCACATTCTCTCTACCTTAATGCTTCCTTTAAACTTTTGGACTCAGATTCCCAGTCACAATTTTCATATATCTTTCTGGGATCTTATCTATTATACTGCGGTTCTTTACATCATTCATCTTTCCTCCCTTTAGGCGAATCATTTGTTGTTACATTGCAAACTATAACACTCACATTTCAATGCTTTGATTTATACTTTGCATGTAACAATCTACTATTTAAATCTCTCCTCATCATTAATGCCTTATCTGCTCTAGTTGTCATCATTATTCCTACCACTTCTCTTCCAACACCATCTCTTCTTCCTGAAAAGATATATGTATTGCCTTGGTCAAAAAATTTACATACCATTACCCTTACAACGTGTTTCACCTAGGGCCAATATATCCAAACTATATTTCAAAATTTCATTTTACTCTCGGTGTAACTTCCCAATCTGATTCATGGTTCTAACATTCAAATTACTAATTTTAATTGTTCCTTTCGTATTTATTACCCGGGAGATATCTAGCACCCCGCTTTGCCGGGGACTGGGAGCCATTCTGTCATTTTGTCTTTCCTTACACTGACTAAATACATAGATAAATCATTGCCTAGATTCATCGAAAGATAGCCAATTCCTTGTGAAGCACAGTACCTCTCTAACTAAGACAAAGCAACTCCATCCGAGTCATACTAATATTAGTAGGATCATCAGACAAGCAAGAGGAATACAAGCCGAAAAGAGAGTTTATCTTTTGCCTTAAACCCGATCCGTTACCTGAATCCAGTGACTTTGTCGAGATTCAAGGGGAATTGTATAGATTTACCACCTATCACCTCCATATCTATATATATATATATATATATATATATATAATATATATATATATATATATATATATATATATATATATATATATATATACATATATATATATACTGTACATAAAAATGTATATATATATTATATATATATATATATATATATATACATAAGGTATAAAGAAAACTTATTTAATTGTATACAGTACATATATCTATTTATATATCTAGGCACACATTCACGCACACACACATACAATATATATATATATATATATATATATACATATACATATATATATACATATATATAAAATATATATATATGATATCTATATATACATATATATATATATATTTATATATATACACATTTATTTGTATATATATAAATATATACATATATATATATATATATATATATATATATATGTATATATATATGTATATATATGAATATATATATATGAATATATATATATATATATATATATATGTATATTATATATATATAGTATATATATATATATACATATATTATATATATATATACTTATATATATATATACATATATATGTATATATTTATGTATATATATATATATATATATATATATATCGATAAAAAAGGGAGGGAAGGTTT
Source organism: Palaemon carinicauda (assembly GCF_036898095.1). Taxonomy (NCBI): domain Eukaryota; kingdom Metazoa; phylum Arthropoda; class Malacostraca; order Decapoda; family Palaemonidae; genus Palaemon; species Palaemon carinicauda. The sequence continues at coordinate 50,469,301 of NC_090750.1, read as the reverse complement.
TCATAAAAGTCTCTTGATAATGAAGAGTACCAGACGTTTTTGTAAATACAGTATATATGCAGTGTCAAGTTAAAGAACTCTACATTTTTCTCCTATGTTATTAAGAATCTGATCAATATCTTTATTTAAAGTAAGTTGTTTCAGAACTACTTTAAAATTCAAGAATCTTCAAATTGAATTGCTTTGAAAGTAGCCTAAATATTCTATTTTCAACACAGCAATATTTTTTTTCACCATCTCTTCAGGCTAATAACGTAAGATATGTCCCATCATTCAAGGTGATTTTTCAGGATAAAATTCTAGAAATAAAAACTTTATCTACAATTTGGAACAAAAACACACCTCTAAACAACAGTTCTTCACTAAAAAGCTGTTTCTGGAAAATATTCGAAATAAATTCATGTCAACGCCCTCACACTCTCTCCAGCCAACTCAACTCCCTCCAACTCTTTTGTCAGATACTTATATCGGTTGTTCTAAGCACGAAAGGTTCTACTTCTCCCTAAACTTTTTTTTTTTACAGTTTTTACTCATGAATTTTTATTGTTTTTTATCCTGCTGCTTTGCCACTTCGGTGACATGGGTCGGGGTCGGTGGGTATAGGTGGACGGTAGAGAGACCACTCTTAGTTTCCTACTAACGAGTCTTCACGGTGACTTGGTTCCTGCTCTATAACTTTCTAAGAGGAACCAGAAACCAGAAACGATGTAATACACATCGAAGCCACCCTCTCTCTCTCTCTCTCTCTCTCTCTCTCTCTCTCTCTCTCTCTCTCTCTCTCTCTCTCTCTCTCGGGATCTTTGTAAGAGGTCACACCTAAATCTCAATGAAGTCACTGGCAGCAGCATTGGGCTTTGGGTTTAAGCCGATAGACATGATGTCTTTTCGGCTTCTACTCCTGATGCCTGGCGGATAATCTGACTGGAATCAGTATGGACCGACAGGGGTCACCGGCCTCAGTTATATAGGCACTGCGCACCATAATGAACCCGCTATCCTTTGATGAATTTAGCTTATGAATTCTCTCTAAGGCATTTTGCGTCAATAGGTGTAGCAGATGATGATGATCATAGATTTACTTATAAATTTCTATTTACATTTTCATATATCTACAATAAAACGACTAACGAAATGATTAATACTTTACTCCACGTAATTTAAATATTTGAACTTTGTCAAGCTAAAATGACTCATAAATTGAATTAACATATTAATTCCTTACGTCGATATTGATATACATTGATTATAAATACTATTTGTATTGGAGAATATAAATGCCCATGGAACGGCAAAGAGAGCTTTAATTCTAAATCAGTCTAGTTATTGATATATTGGAGCTTTTTAAGTATTTTAGATATTCACAAGTTAATAGAACGAGAAAATATATGCGGATCATTCTTCCCTTTAAACTTAGGATTAAATTAATTAAAAAATCCAATATAGAGATTTTAAGGTCCTAGGTCAGATGGTAATTAAAAAAATACCTTTGTCTTGCAAGACCATGAATTACAACCCGTCTCATTCTTTGCCAACTTTATTAAAGACTATGTTGCAAGACAGAGTCTCATTCATAACCAGTTTTTGACAGTCCGCTTTTGGTCTTATATCCTTTGTGTTGCGAAAGAATTAAGATTTCTTCTGGTCCTTTTCTTGGACGCATCCAATTTAGTTTCGTTTGCTTTAAGGAGATGAATTTAAGCTCATTTATCGATGATGAGAATAACAGACCAAAATCACCAGTGAAAGTTTGTGTAGCTTTATTAAAATTCCTAATTCTTTATCTGTTATTGGGGATATCTATTATTTATAGATTTACAATTCGTGTGAATTTCTATTTCATCCGTTGAGAAGTATCTGTTCTCTTCTGTCTACTTCGTATAAATCTTTTAAAATACTCCAAGCACAATCAATTACACCACCCCAGATAAATTAAATACATAATCCTTTTTTTCATATTCTTTCAGAAGAGGAAATATAATTGAAACTTTCTTACAGAGAAATACAGATAGATATGACTCATATTGTTTCCAATCAAGTCAAACAAAAGTTTTATCAGACGAAAATATAAAAAAAAAAAATATTCATAAAATAGAGAAATATGACAGATTAAGATAAGAAAACTCAGCTTTTATAGCTAAGAAATTACAAATTAATTACAAAAAGTGTTCTTTGTTCCTACACAATATAGACATGCGTCCTTTAAATATGTAGACTTAATGCTTGGTGGGATGTGAGTCCTCTGTAACCCAAACTGGAAGGTTTGATTTCTTCCTTGGAAGTGATCAACGTCTGATCTATGGAGAAACTAAGCGAGGACCATTGCCAGCACCTATCTGCCGTTCATATGGATTAGATACATGTATATATGTATCCGATGAAATCTGGTGGTCCCTTTCCCCCAAGGGAGATTTCAGTTTAAAAGATTAAAGGCGGGGGGCTCATTAATGGCAGAGGCAAGGGACAGTGACATCGTCCTAAGTAGCTGGAAAATGTCCGAAAGACTGACCATATATACATATGATCAGCGCCAAAGCCCCTCTCGACCCAAGCCAGGACCAGCAAGTGCCAGGCAATTGCTGCTGATGACTCAGCCGATAGACACGAGGTTGCAACGACCACAGGAACTCAAAAGTTTGAGAGGGACTCGAATCCCGGTCTACTGATTACCATGCAAGTATGTTACTAACAGGCTACTATAACCTTAAATAAATACTGAAAAAAATATTAATGGGTTGGTATTAGATCCACCATCCTCGAGGATGAGGAGAGATACTTCTTTAAACTTAAAAAATCAAGCTCTGAAGTGGAATTCATCAGCATCTGGTATGACTGACATGTAATATTTCGACTACTTTGTCCCTACAAGGAGGGATAGAGGGATGAAGGAAAAGCTCCAGCTATACTATCTTTCATCCCACACCTACATTTACACATTATCACCGACGAGAAGCATCTTTGTCCTATAAGGTCTGGGTACACAACTAGCTGAGCAGCCACCACAAGTCCAGGCACAAAGGTATCAATGCCGTGAAGGTAGTCTCTCTTTTAGGGACTGGCCTTTAAACTTGGCCTACTAACACATTGTTTCTCCTGACGGCTAGAGTGGGGCCAAAGTCCCTACTTCCATGAGTTGTGATCCTAGCTAGTGCCTCAAATCTGTCAGCAGTCAAGGTGTATACTCTACAGAATATCTCATGAAGCCAGAATAAGATTGTATTCCTAGACATTTCTTTCTTGGATATGCACGTGCCTGCAAAAAGGACTCTGACCCTCTGGCCTGAGGTACTGGATCCTTTTTTTATACCACCACAGTGTCCTACTCTCAATACCTACCTGACTCCTCCAGAAGGGAAGGGATGGAGAAGGATTCGAACCTGTGGGCACATGCCAATCAGCTCTTGGTTTTGGTCATGTAGTCAAGCTCAAAACTGAACGATATCTTCCACACCCTCACATAATATGCTGCCACGCTTCACCGACGGTAGAGCTAGCATAATAAGAGTCTTGAGAGACAGAACTCTCTCAGGTGACCTTAACAAAGGATCAAACTAACACTAGTAAGAGCCTTGGTGATTAGGGTCAAATCCTACCCGTGGACAAGGGAACCCTGGCTGGATCAGCCTGCTTAAATCTCCTCTTTAGCCTATACATCTCCCAGGGAATGAAGAGGTTTTTACCCTTCAGTCATGATGTCCTACTTAAGTTCGATCTATAGCATTTGACATCCGCAACTAAGAGGAGATTCTCTCTGCAAAGGAAGACAACAAAGAATGCATTCTGTCCAAAAACTGCTATAATGAGAGCCTGTCCTATCTATGACATGAATTGTAGATGATAGATCTCCTAGCTCTGTTGAACAGTTTTGAAAGGCCTCCACAGACATCCTGGTAATTTCTGCCTCGCAAAAGCCTTTCTCTCAAAGGATATGCTGGATAGCCTCCACCCATGAACAGCCAATGTCATCACAGCTTGGAAATACTTCTGTAGTGAGGATGACCAAGAACAGAGGGCCACATACGTAGCTCCCTCGGGACCTCTATCAGATGAGCAAGCAGATTGGGATAACTTTCCGTCTGAGGGCTTTTAGGACCATGCAGGTCATTCTAACTCCTGGTATAATAAACTTCCTGATGATTAACAGCCTGATCCGGTCAAAGGCGGAAAGGTGTAGGCATCCAGATGATCCCAAGAATTTTGGAAAACATATTTGAACGCTGCTCATGGGGTGGAACAAGGGAAGGTGACTCAGGGAGCTGCTTTTTTTTGCCATGTGACATACAGGTCTAACCTCAGGGAGCCCTTCAAGTCTAAAAGTCTTCCATTTCCAGCCTGTGTAGGAACCAATTTGCTCCTACAAATTGCCCCTGGTGTCTGAGAGTATCCACTAGTACTTTCGTCCTATTCAGATACTCCAGGGCCTGAAATACCTTCCAAATGTCATTCTACTTTCTCCAGCTGCAAAAAAGGCCGTAAAGCTATGAATAGTGCTATTACACATCACTACCAAACGTCTCCTATGATTACTGTAATGCTTGCAATCCTTGGAATACTGTTTGTATCTTGAGGACGTTGCAGAGCAGTTGCCTTTATTTCTTTGGTCTGCACACGCCAGACGTCCAGGTTGACTAGGTGTGCACAAGATCCCTCCTGCAACATATCCGAAAAAAATTGCAAGTCTGGAGGCAGAGAGTTAAGTAGAACTCCCCAGGTTAAGTTCTCTTTGTTAAGTCTTTAAGCCAGATCGAAAAGGTATTGCCAGCTAGTACTACTGTCGTGGACAGGCATAGGTGTGCAATTTCCAAGAGCCTGATGATAAGCTCTACCTGTAAAAGGACTAGGTGGTGCCATTGCTATCAGTATGCTGAGAAATCTTCAACCTTTCTTTGGGTAGGAGATTCAACTTCTTGCCGAATTACCACAAACCCCATATCGCTGCATAAAGCAGGATTCCCATCCTGATTCTGGAGCAACTGCCACCACGAAGAGATCACGATTAGCCAAATGTCAAAATACATCACAAGAACTATCCCTCATGAATGGGCCCAAGTGGCCTCAAAGGTGATATCACTGTGAAAACCCAAGTAGCCGTGTACAGTTTGAAGCACATGGTCTTATTAATCTAATGCACCAACCATAAATGGAGATGTGGAGATATTTTCGAAGGATCTGATGAACAGTCACTTGAAAGTAGGATGCATACTTTCAAGCAAGAAATCTCCCATTCTTGCAGAATAAAAAGCACAGATAGTACAGTATCTACACTGAGGTTTTTTTTATGAACAAGCTTGTTCAGAGGGGAAAGGTTGATAACTGGCCTCCAGCTCCCCTGTAGCCTTCTTCACTAGGAAGGAGACTGTTGAATCCTGGAGACTTATCTTGAATAACTTTGATCATGTTCCTCTTTAACATCTCTTATACCGCTTCCAGCAAGGCCAAGGTTTTCGTGGACATTGGATGCCCCATTGGGAACTGGATCAGAACTATGGATAAGGGGCTGGCGGTCCTGCAAAGGTAGTAATTACCATTTCCTAACCTAGACTCATCCCTGTGTCTTTACGATAGACCCCAGAGATGAGACAGGTAACCAATTACTCTCTCTTTTAGATCACCTCCTTTTTTTTTGCCGCCACCATTTTCAAAAGGGAACAGGCCAGGGACCTTAAAAGGTTTTGCATACACAGGGTCTTTCACGTGAAAGCTCGCGTGAAATGTCCAGCGGAAGTTCAATGATAATGTGGGGTCATTTTCAATCACCAATCAAGTGGGCTCGGGCGACCATAAATTTTTTCCTTCTGTCTCCTCTAAATGCTAGGGGAGCTTAAAAGAGACAACACGGTTGAGCATGGAGTTCTTTGAATCCATTCTCCGTGAGTCCACCGCTGCCTGGAAATGATTTCCGGCAAGAGCAACTCAGCAACACACCAATGAGTTTGGTAACGACAAACTCACCTATGAGGTAATTTCTGCCTTGTATACAAAGGAAGGATCACCTTCCTGTCCAAGTTAAAGTTTTTGTGGTTTACAATATCATTGATTTTGTGAGGGATATGACAGATCCTGACACCTGAATGAGTAGAAAGCAGCATTGAGAGGTGCCAAAACCTAAGCTGCGAGTTTGCTGCATCCATGTCTTAGGCAAGACCCCATCTAACCTGCATGGCCAAAACAAATTCTCTAATGAAGGGATTGATCTTTGAGGGTCTCAAGTGCTGATCAATGACTGAAATCCCATTCAAAGGCAGAGCCATAACAGTCTCCCCACACCGTGGTACTCATGAATGAAAGCATGGACAGGACTCTAATACTCAGGCTAGAGTGAAATCTCCTCCAATACTAAGGCCAAAGGTAAGTCAGAATACTCTATAGAATCCCCTTTCCCCCAACAATTGCAACAATTTTGTTAGAGAGGCAGAACCGCTAACATAAACGAGAGTTGACAAAGGCCCAGACAGGCTAAAGGCATCAGGAGGAGAACTCCAAGCACAGGACAGAGTAGAAATGGTATGAGCACCAGGTAATTGTCCATGGTACCTCAAAAGCTGCCCTCCCATCTAACCAGTCCAGTGGCTCAATACTAAGAAAGAGCCTTGTAAATCCAGTGACTCGGAAGGAAGGAACAAGGAGATCGATACAGCTACTCCATTAACCATGGAACAGAAAGTGTATAGGGCCATTCATCTGTTGGACAGCCATTACCACCAGAGAAGCTGTGGTCCCTGCAGTACCCTGGGTTCCAGGCTGGATCCATTTGCCATCGCAGAGAGTAGAACATTGGCTTCCAAATACTAAACCTTAGGGCCACGGAACAGGACTGGAACCCCGGGTCGTAGCATGATTCTAGGGTCCCTGTTCCAGGGATACACCGGAGTTCCCAGCTTCAGGCCTGGTTCCGTCCTTTAAGTCGTAGGACCCCACTGGTGCTATCCACCACCATCAAAAGAGAGGGGTCTCACAGTGACTTTACATTCTAGATTATTCAGTCTCTTTTTCTTCTTCCCTCTCCTCATCATCTTAGAAAAAGCGTCGGAATCCGAGTAAGAGGGTGAAGAGGAGGAGAAGGAGGAAGAATAGTTCAAAATCTTTTACCTTCTCATAGCTCTCACTCCTGGCTTAGCTGGTTAAGTGGTTGAGTCCTGACCGACCATCCACAATGACTCTCCCTTAAGAGGAGAACCACGCAGGTTGTTCTAAAGGAGCAACCACACGAGGGTACACTGTCACAGTGGGAAGGGGAGACCCACTCAAAAAGTTTCACGTACAAACAACTTGCGTGTTTGGGCAATTGCCAAAAGGGGTAGATCGGGGACAGTAATCGGGTAACCCTGGTAACACGAGTATCCCTCACCTTGGCCAACCTGTGGGTGCCCTAGCTCCTAACAGCGGCCCCTTACCTGCCATTCCAGGAGCTATCATATAACGTACCATTCTTCTCGTGCTAAGTAGAAACTATCAAGTTCCCTGACATTGAGGGAACAACCACACCATTCACCAATGGCATTACCGAGGACACTTGAAATACAAGTTATCACAAGGGGTACCAGTAAGAAGTGACTTAAACTACTAACTCCCTATGTCAGTAGAGAGCCTACCTGAAAGGCCTAAGAAAGCCTTAAAACTTCCTTAGGTCGACTTATCAAAAGTCCTCTGCCTGACAGCCAAGGGCAAGAGGTTCCAGCTTCTGGGGGAGCAGAGAACATCATTGGATTCCCATGGATTGAATCTGAAATTGGTTGATGTAGATCCAAAGACTCTGGACCCCTTCAGCGTACTTCCCTAGAACCAATCCAAGGATGTATGCACATGGTTGACAGAAGCAGACGTATCCTCCAAGTAGACAAAAGCAGTGAAGGAACCTGCCTTATTTTTCTTGGCTATTACCCAGTCCAGCTCCACCCTCCCTCATCATATTGGGATACATGTGAACAGTCATGCCCACAAGCACCCAAGTAGTATGTATCTACAGCCCATACTCAACACTAGCTTTATGTTTTTATTTAAAAAATCAACCACCATAATTTACTTCCTAAAAATATTAGGAAAAATAATAAGCTAGAAAATAGCTGTCTGTACACCCGTACAGGTGAGCGGCTAAAGTAAAAGTGACGCCTCTGACCTCTCCAACTGGAAGGGTTTGTATGTTGCAAAGAAGCAAACAGGTATATCTTAAAAGGGTGAAATGTTTCTTATTTTTAATCAGAGGAATACCATAAGTATTTTGAAACTACAATTCCGGTAGCCATAAGACGTTGATGGTAATTTTAAAAGTTTCCTTTTTTATTCTATTGCTTTGGTTTAAAATTATCTATTTTCCGATGCTCTACCTCTTTTGAATGCAAATAAATTAATATGTGATAAGAATTAAATACGTTTTATCAATTTGCTAATGGGGAGAAGTTCGAAGATATTTAATAATTCAAAGGATAAAATTGTAAAAAAAAAAAAAAAAAAAGAATCCATTAGAAATATAATTAAAAAACTCAGGTGCACTGTCGAAGCAGAAAGGTGAAAATGAAATTTATAATACAGAAGCTATGTGGAGGGAAAGGAAAATACCATTAGGAAAATTAAAACTTACTTACATTTATGAGTAAGGATTCTGAAAAAGTTATGTAAATAAATTTGCTCTCCTAGAGAATGTATCGATAGACCATCTAAAAATCATTGATAACATGAACACATATAGTGATAGTGCAGGACTCTAAAGATATCAATAACAAAGTAAAAAGAAAACGACATATATATGTGTTAATGGGTAAGAAAATCTCCTTTTAAAATTAATCATCAGGAATTAAAATAATTTGATTGCAATGATTTTTTTTCCATCGCTGTATTGATCTTAAACAAAGGAAAGGACTTTTTTTTCAAGAAATAAAACGATAAGATTTTAAAAACCATAACTTTACTGAGGATTTTTTTTCCTCGTTAGAAAACTATTTTACCTGATATGATACTTTTAAGTAGTTTACAAATAAATTAGACACAAAAAATATATTTTTTGCCACGTTGGTGTTTTCTTTTCGCTTATTGGAATTTCCCACCATTTCATGAAATTAGTTTTGAAATCATAGGGACAAGGAAATTACGGCAGTTATCATCGGCCTTATAGCATCTTGCTTTTCTAACTAGGGCTGTAGCTTGGCTATTAATGATAATAATAATAATAATAATAATAATAATAATAATAATATTAATAATAATAATAATAATAATTATAATAATAACAATAATATTAATAATAAAACGGGAATATAAAATTTAATATAATAATTGATTATTCAAATATGATATTCGCTCCACCTACATTCTGGTTTACCACAGAACTAATTCAGATATTATGAATGCTCTCGTCACTCAATCATTTAATATGATTTACCGCAGTATTAGCATTACTATGTTCATTCAGCTCTGGCAAATTAGATTGCACAGTTAAATACTCAGGAAAATAGAATCAATATCTATTACTCTTTTTATTACGTTGTCGGTAAGATAACAGGAATAGACAGGAAACTATCATGTAATAGATTGATATTTCTTTGACAAGAAATAAACTACAGAGCAAATTAAATTTATTTTCACCATGGAATATATATATATATATATATATATATATATATATATATATATATATATATATATATATATACAGAGAGAGAGAGAGAGAGAGAGAGAGAGAGAGAGAGAGAGAGAGAGAGAGAGAGAGAGAGAGAGAGAGAAATATATATATATATATATATATATATATATATATATGTGTGTGTGTGTGTGTGTGTGAGTGTATATAAATATATATATATATATATATATATATATATATATATATGTGTGTGTGTGTGTGTATATATATACATATATATATGCGTGTGTGTGTATATATATATATATATATATATATATATATATATATATATATATATAGATATAGATAGATAGAAAGATAGATAGATAGACAGGTAATAATAATAATAATAATAATAATAATAATAATAATAATAATAATTTAATTCTGAAATATTTCTTTAAGATATAAAATCTACAACGCATGGGACTCTTCTAAGGAACTTTCAATCTGATTATATGATTTCCACTAAGTTATTAGATAACTGAGGATATAGGAAAGAAAATTATGTAATTTGATTGTATATCTTTCCACTAAGATAATACCTTCCAAAGAGAATATCTACATATTGCTAGCATTCAATAAAGTATAACCCCTATATTATTATTCCCGTCAGGTCGTTCATTGTAAAATTGTGTGTGAAGTAAAATTGTAAATAAAAAATAAACAAGATAATCTGCTCCGACACCCCTAAAATTACGAACGATTAGGAAGCCAAGACATAGTTAATACAAGCTAAATTTTCGAAAGAAAATGTTCTCACGAAAGCTAAAATAAGTATGTCAAGTTTTACATAAGTCCCATGTAGCGAATTTTAAAACAAACTACTAGGAGAGCTTAAAAGTAAAATACTATGATATTCATATAAATTATAAAACAGACATTCCATTACAGTCCTCCTTTAATTGTATTATGCTGCTCGCCCTTCTTAAGTCAGATGGATCAAAAGGTTGCTGCCAGATTTTCATGGAAATCTAAAACACAGAATAAGGAACTTCTAATGGTAATGTAGTGATCCATTGCTTTTATGATTACCAAAGCTCATCAGCTATTCTTATATAATTTTTAGCCTAGCATACAAAATTTGTGGATTATATGCCTTGTCTTTTGCAAGATTTCAATGTACAAAACTTATATTTTGTAAAGAAAATGTTGTAAATTAATGTTGTGACATAACCGTCATCAGTACCTCCAATGAACAAGATTCTTCATTATTCGAAGTCTCTTCGCATTCCCTATTTCCCTTTTACGATTAGAGACGTTCCTTTCCAATATTTTCCATCTTCCCTTTAGCCCATGAAGGACAAAGTAGTTCTATCACCCATCCTATTAACCTTTACATAGAGGAGATTAGATAATGTTTACAACTTTTCAGCATAAAAGTATATTGGGATAAAGATATCTTGACATTAACATTTCACACATTTTGCTGATGTTGCAGCTCTTTCACATCTCTATTTTTCTTTCTCTCATTTCATAAGATTCTTTTCTGCAAAGAAAATTGTAAGAACATATTTTTAAAATCACACACAAAATCAAAAATTATTTCAGCTCATGTCATGAATAAGTTGAAATAGACAGAAATTGCTTTCATTTTTAACTAAATGAATAAGTAACAGTAAGAAAACTGCTATCAAGACTCCCTGAATAGACGAGAAACAAATTACCAAATCAGGTAATGATTTTTTTTTCACGTTCTTCAGTTAGAGACAGCCAAGCTTG
>NC_090750.1:50450463-50452963 GCF_036898095.1 Palaemon carinicauda | reverse complement strand
TATGTATATATATATATATATATATATATATATACAGTATATATATATATATATATATATATATATATATATATACAGTATATATATAAATAAATATATATATATATATATATACGTAAATATAATTATAAATATATATATGCGCATGCCCAAAAACACAGACATATGCGGAGATTTGCCCCGCCATGGAAAAAAACAACATTGCATGTCATGCAGTCATAACCACTTTACTGCCAGGAGATAACAGCAATTTTCAAGAGGTATCATGCAAATGATGATACTAGTATCAAATTTGGCACACTTGTTTTCCAAGTGATACTTAACAAATCGAGCTGCTTGGCCAATGGGAACTCTAAGATTTCTGTTATTTTTCGAGATGTCCACTAAATTGGACGACCAAAGTTACCTTAAGAAGTAATTGTCGTTGTCCGATTTGAATTATTTAGATATGTATTACAATATTTTGAACCCTACTGAAGTGGATTTTAATGTTTATATCGCAAACAGACATTTTTTTCTTTCTTTTTTTTTTACTGTTTATAAAGGAATGTGACATATATTTTTCCATACTTTACTGATCACCATTAGATTATGTTTTCCTTTTTGAAGCCTTACTCTACATTGTTCAAATCCTGCCACCGGTGGACAGTGGAGCACTGACTATAATTATGCACTTGGATCTTCTTTGAAACATTTCTTACAGAAACACTTTGTCAGTTCCCTTCAGATCTATGTAATAGTTGATAGTGTTTTCCATCATATCTGTCATTTCTATATTTTCGGTATCCACACCCATTCATCATGACTTGTTTTATTCTTATAGGAGATGGTTTTCACTCCCAGCTTTATAGGCTGCATTCTCTAATTGCTCCCAGCGTTGATGGAATTGAAGTAGCTACGCTTGATCTGTCGTACATGAGCACAACTAATCTCTCCAGCCTATGCAGGTCAAGATCACAAATCAAAGTTGGATGCTAGCTAGGATCAGCGAGTTTTTCAGAGAATTCAGCAAATATTTTCCAACTCTGCTATGCACATTTTATCCCTTTCCCATGAAAGGAAGACACGACGTCACATCCAGTTAACATATGAAAGTATGGCATCTTTCTGGGTTTTTCATGCTCTATTCCAGAAACTACTACATGGATAGGAATCCATCGATCTTTACTGCTTATCAAGACTAGTTTCTATAAGGAATGCAGCAAAAATATTGCTATGACTAGCACGTCCGTGTTATTAGCCAAATAATAATAGATTTTGTCCATTCACTTGTTGCATATCATAAGTATATTCAAGTGCCAGCTTCTCCATGGCATCATGGAGACACTGTATCCAAAGACATTATTGTGTTACTCATGCTATCTCCTTTTATGATGATGACTGTGCGTGATATATCTGCTTTACACATCTCTGCAACGAAGTCAAACAGCCAAGTCTTATTGCTTGCTTCACCAAGGAAGCTTTGCCAATTATTTGGTCTCTTACATTTTCCTGTCACTCTTCATCTGCTTTGTTGTCACATTTTTACATTGTTTCGGAATTATGTCTTCTATAGCATAGTCGTAAAATATTGTTGATGTACGTGGAGGTAAGGCATAAGTAAGTGTCAACCAATCAATGAATCTGACATCAGTCTTGGCATGTTCACTTGTACTTCAATAATTTCAACCAGCTGTGATTTCTGACACACATGAAGTTTGTAAATGTCACTCAGAGATATGTCTAATTCTTTTGCTTGAAGAATTCTTGCAAGTCTCATTGCATGTGCTGGTAGAAGATAAACAGTCATGAGAATAGCTTATACTCTTCTATAAAGACATTCACCTTAGAAATGATCTTTTGACTGTTCTTGTATGAAGGATATGTTTATTGGATAATAAAAACGACTACTACCTGCATCCTTTAGAATTTCCATGGATGTATTGAACTGAAGTTGTTCTCTCCGGTGATGTGTAATTACCATTCAGATAGGGTTTGGTATGCAATATTCTTCGTTTATAGCTCAAACAGGTCAGCTGATTCCCCTTGGAAAGGGTTTCCCCTTTTCTGCCCCACTGCATAGAGAGATTTTACCCTTTCAAAGAAATGTTTCTGGGTACTTGGTGTCAGCTAATTATGTGTGCTGCTGTAGGTGGCATCTTTCATACCAGGCATGGCCTCGTATTTACCTATCAGATCACTGCTTATTACATCCACTTATAAAGCACCAACACATTTTATGGCAATGAAATTGTTCCTCTGTCACCATTGATCATTGCATTATGTTACTTGTGGGTTTGCTCGGTTGCTAGTGCAGAGAATTCTCTTCTAGACTTGTGGACGACGAAGTTTCTTTTGTGGAACTCTCGGACCACATTAGGACATTGTTGATCAAGTGACATCATATATCTGTGGCAAACATATCCAAGCAACATCTGGGTTGGGGAGCTTTATATCTTCTTTCTTAACCTCTTGACATAGACAACCCTTGGGCCAATTATTTTTTCACGATTTTCCAGTA
>NC_090750.1:50420463-50435463 GCF_036898095.1 Palaemon carinicauda | reverse complement strand
ACTCAACTGAGTTATGTTCTCTGGAAATATTCCGGAAAAAAAATAAAAAATACCAGAAATTCATTAATTATCGTTTTCCATGATACTAATGTTCAGGCGAATTCAGCTTTATATTAATTTTGAGGCATTTGTAACCCATTCCAAGAAAATAAAATAAAACGAAAGAAAGGCGAATTTGGTATTAAAGTTAATTAATCCCTTTTGCTTTTGATTCCATGTTATATTCCTCTTTGATGTTTATTGAATTTTTGCCATGCTAGATGATATGAGACAGTTGAAATGGAAAAATTGTAAGCGCAGTAATATGGTTTTCCAAAAAAGGCGAGAAGTTTGGGAGCAAAATTCTACTGGACATTACTCCGACATCAGAATTTAAACAATTAATATAAAAACCTCAAATACTTTTCGGTCAGTAGAAAGAAAAATCCCATTTATTGTTTTAAAAGGTTGGGCATGTGAATGTTGGTAAACATTAATAACTAGATATTTCTTTTTAAAATATTCGACCAAATTCAAATGAAAATACATTCTAATATCCAATGGTAGACTTTTAGGACGTTTGTGAATATTGTTTATACAGCCTATAATTCGCTAAATCTAATAACCTACCAGAATATGTGACGAATTATTTTTTTTTTTTTTATTTGGATGTTCACATGGTGCAACTAAATATGAATATAAATGGGGGTTACTCATTTTTATTATCAATGGTTGTAATTTAATATTAGTTGCAGATGCTGCTGTTAGTGACTGTACTTTTGCAATAGTACAAGTTATGAGAGTAAAAAGCGTTCATGTGAAATACCACTGGTGATCAAAATCAACAATTTTAAATGTCCGTGTTTTTATTTCTATTTTTTTTCTAATCTTTGTATGGCATCTGAGATTCTAATGCACGTGCAGTTCCCTAAGAAAGGTTAGCCTTTTTGTTGAAGAGATGATTGTTTTCCTAGGGATATTAACAATTAGCGTTTGTGCTTCAGTGGGATTCCACGAATAGAGAATAAATGCACTCTCGTCACTCACCGTGATGTGGTAGCCACTATATGGCAAGTTTCCGGAACCCTGTAATGGTATTGAAAATATCCAGATAATGAGAAACTTTCCAAATCATGATTATTTGAATGGAAGTGCACTTTCTACAGGAGAGGAAATGCATGATAATTTACCAACTTTAAAAGAGAAAACAGAATGTTCCTGCAGTGTTAGATAACAAATCAAAAGAGTAACTAATAGCAGGATATTTAGCAAATTGTGTTATTAAGGTATGTCTGGATTAGAAGGCGGTTACAAAGGTAATTAGGACTATAATACTTGTTCCGTTGTATAAAAGCGGAAGGGAAATAGTCGGTTACTATAAAAAAAAAAAAAAAAAAAAAAAAAAAAAAAAAAAAAAAAAAAAAAAAAAAACGGAAAACATTACAGAAGTGAGAGGAAGAACACCTGGTTTAAGCAACGAAGAAGATATGTGGATGAAGAGTAATAAAGAAATAGATTTACAGGAAGTTTTAAGAAGCAGGCGATGACAGTAATGTCAATGACAAAAATAAAAATTAGATTAAACGAATTTGTTCATTTGGCAACTAAAGTACAAAATGCTAATTATTTGATCCAATAATTATTGCATATAAAAATAACTTCTTGAAGCTAAACATCTTTTATAATCAAATTGCCTAATAAATAAGAGAGGAATAGTAAAAAGTAAGGTCTTGGTAGTCTGGCAACAGAAAGGAAAGGGACCATTAGAAAGAAATTGAAATAAAAGATACATCATCAATAAAACGTTCGTAATTATTCTACAATTGCTGCGTTTTTATGTGGTATATGCTGTTTAATCTTAATACCATATTATATAAGAGTAAGGGTAACCTGCATATTTACTTATAATAAAGAGAAACCATTTGGATTTACTTTTTAACCAGTAAAGATTCAATTCAAATTTTTAATGTTATTCTGTTTAAGCAGATATATACATATCAAGATATTCCACTATTCTTCATGTAAAGTTAGTGAGGGATTTTGGGTCAATGAGACTAAAACCACATTTGTAGCCAACCAAGATCAAAGTGTCAATAAGCATGTAAAGAATTGGTTTTATTTTTTAATATATACATATATATATATGTATATATATATATATATATATATATATATATATACACGTATATATATATATATATATATATATATATATATATATATATACCGGTATATATATATATATATATATATATATATATACAGGTATATATATATATATATATATATATATATATATATATAACATATATATATATATATACATACAGGTATATATATATATATATATATATATATATATATATATATATATATATATATATATATATGATTGCTTATTATTATTTTTTTTTTTTTTTTTTTTTTTGCACTGTCACTTGAAAATTTCTGTCAAGTTATGATAGAATGCTTAATCTTTAATGTCAAGTTGATTTCAAAACAACCAGCGCATCCATTCCTACCTAATTGGTAGAGGTTTTATTCTAAACTATATACATGACTAGTTTTTCCCATAAGCTATAAATGATCATAAGATAATAATAATAAAAAAAAAAATACATTAATTTACTAAGATACATTATTAGTCGTGTTTTCTTCTAGAAAATTGACTTTTTATTGTCCAAAAATATGACCATAAATGTTGATCAGTATCATGAAATGCATTCAATCGTATACACACACAAAATCGCAAATTAATAAAATAACTAAAATTGAAATAGGACACGACACATCGTACCTTGGTAGAGCATTAAGCGGAGCCATTAAAGAGAGCCAAAAAATCACCGTCCGACTCAGGATTACAGAAGCTTAACCAGTCTGACTTTTTATCCGCTTAAAACTTTTCCTCTTTAGTTTTAGTGGAGTCGGAATGTTCAATTATTCAGCCTGTGACGCTTATGAATAATAGTGATATGAAATTTTGAACGCAGCTGAATATGTTGTTATTTCGGTTCAAGTTTTACCAGTTTGTTGGTCCGTCAGAAAATAGTGTCTTAATGGGGATATTGCATGGTATTCAGTATTTTCTTTAGAGTTAATTTGGCAATAAAGCAACGTATGGGAACCACTGATATCTTTATGAAGATTCGTTTCTATCATTACATCGCTCATTGTCAGAAAGTAAATGTTAGTTAAACAAACAGCATTACAAATATTCACATACATACACATTATCTATTATAACATTTATATATAAATTCGCCTTTATTATTGCATTGTTTTAACCTTATTCTAGTTCTCTCATTTGTATAAAATGCGCATTTACAACCCTTTTTCACAAATCATAATTTTCTTTTTGGAGTAAAATACCTACGAGAGGATATTGAATCGAACATGAAAAACTATAAAATCATAGAATTAGTAGATAATGTTTATACATCGTTAAATGTATTCGATAATTGGGTTCTTGCCTTTAGGTCTATTTGTTTGTACTTATCTCCTTATGTGCTCCAAGATCCTACACTGAAGGTGTCAAGACGTGGTTCTATTGTAGTGTAGCACTCATTACAGAGAGCGCTTTGATAGGTGCATATGACACCAGAACACAAAGGAGTAGGTAGGCTTTCCTTGTATTTATTTGAAAAGTGAGCTAACTGAGAGCTTTCGGTGCCATGGACACTTATCAATGCACACTCTGTAATGAGTGCTACACTAGAAACACATCTATAAACCATTTCTTTTAGCGAGTCATATTTGCACCGACTCGCAACGGTGCCCTTTTAGCTCGGAAAAGTTTCCTAGTCGCTGATTGGTTAGATTTATCTTGCCCAACCAATCAGCGATCAGGAAACTTTTCCGAGCTAAAAGGGCACCGCTGCGAGTCGGTGCAAGTAAGACTCGCTAAAAGAAATGGACTACAGATACCTTCAGTGAAGGATTTCGGAGCACATGGGGAAATAGGAACCAACCAATAGACCTTTAAGTAATTATGATCGCAAATTCAGCCATTTATTACGATTCATTCAAATCTGGTCAGCCCATTTCCAAAGGGAAATTCAAAATCACTGACACACATAGTAGTGCCAACCAATAGAGAATCTTGAAGTCGTTGTACATTTCTAAGAAAAAATCCAGCTTGAATGAGAGCTTACCTGTTTAGCTGCCAGTGACCCAATGATCTGATTTTTTTTTCTTTTTTTTTTCGCTGTGCTGCTGATCTCGGTGGGTTGTCGTCGTTTCCTGCAGGGAGTTAGGTTATATTAGTAATGAGGTGTATTATACAGCTTTATGGTCTTTGATTGGTTTAACTTTAGAGCAAGGGAATTACATCTTTGATGTATATCTACCTACTTATCTACTTATGATAATATCTTACTAGTTTTACATGGTCACAATTGCAGATAGGTCGAAAAAAGACAGAAATTATGTCGAGCCTCCAAATGAAGAAAATGATAGCAGCATTGATGATGATGATGATGATGATTATTATTATTATCATTATTATTATTATATATATATATATATATATATATATATATATATATATATACACACACACACACACATCCTTTCTGAGTAGGGATATGTGCATCGCTGTGATCAATAAAGCTGTACTATTCATGGCCACCCCTATTATGTTTGGTTGTGGTGAGTGATCAAACATAAGTCTCCCATCATCACCAAGTCGTAGTTGGGCAGCGTAGTGAGGAAAACTGGGCAAACACAGGCATAAATAAGGACATATCTGAGGCGTTTCTCCTGCACTGGTCTTGAAACGCTTGTCTCAGTTGGTGTTGTGTGTTTATGTATATACAGTATATATATATATATATATATATATATATATATATATATATATATATATATATATATATATATATATATATGTGTGTGTGTGTCTGTGTGTGTGTGTGTGTGTGCGTTTGTAAGCATGTGTGTGCATGTATGTGTATACTGTATATGTATTTATGAAAACATAGAAATACATACTCATTTAGATATATAAACAGACAAGTATGTATGTATGAACATTGCTACTGAAAGGCAATTGCTAGAACAAAGTAATTCCACGAATGTATTACATAATTTTATTCCAAGCTGTCCTTGATAACCATAAAAAAAGATTCACAATTATAACAAAACAAGGTTTTATATAAAATTTTTCATGCATTATCAGAATATAGTCTTCCAAACACATTTGTTGAAACTAAAATTCAAGAGAAACTTCCCTTCTAAACTTCACAAGGCTCAGTTAAACAAACTTCTGAGTTCTCGGATCCCATTACACCAAAACGATATAGGGGCGTCTTGCCAGATGTTAAACTATTTAGTTATGCATTTATATGTGTATTCATCTAGCTATGTTTATGATAGGGCTTTCATCCTTAGCAAATGAACAATAACCATTAATTTACATTTTTTTCCCCAGCGGAATTCTGAAGTTCAGTTGGTCCAATTGTGTAACAATATATACTGGCAGCTTCATTTGCATAAATAATGTGATTTTGGTAGGTAGAGCAAATTCTTATGAATTTTCTTGCATATTGATTTTCATTTTATGAAAATTACTAGTTAAAAGGATCATAAATCAAGCTATGACTAGTAACGATAACATAAATCGTCCATCAAAATAATGCATATATTTCTTTCTTATTGATTCAAATTAGTTTTCCTACTTTGTACAAATCTCAAATAAATTTTATCTTTTTTCTGTTTAGAAGTCTCAATAACTACAATTTCAATAAATGAAGAGAAAAGAATTGGCAAAATAAAGAGTTAATGCACATCTCTGGCCCAGTGGAATTCTGCTCAAGATTCTTGCTATGATTCCAATAAAAGTTCCACAGATTTCCTTCGTTTTTCCTAGCTAACAACATATTTTTAAGTTATTCTTCATCTACATACATTCACTATGTCAGTCACCTGGAAGAAGAATGAGTAAACTTCAGATTTATTTTCATTCCACTTTTAAACCTACTTTTTTTATATCAGAATTTTTTCCTCTTAATGTCCACTGTATACCTGATGTTTTGTTCTTATTTTCTTATTGCTATTGTATTTTTACTACATTTGTCAATCACTCACATCATCTGATTGAAAAGGCATACCATAGACTGCCTAAAAATAATACTGTTGGTTGTAAATATTCAATATTACTATAAAATGTTATACAAGCCTTATTTTCGCCTTTTTGTATAGATTTCTAATAATTTTCGTATATATCAAAAAGGACATGAGAGAGATTACACGAGTAACATTTGTGGATGAGATCATGACGAGAGGCAGATGGAGATGGATTGGGCATGCTCTTCGCACTTCCCAAGAGAGATTAGTTCACCAAACGTTCAGCTGGGCCACACAAGTCACTAAAAGAGTAGGAAAACCGAGGCCTACATGGCTGAAGATTATGAAGTGCGAAGTATGAGAGGATAAATGTAGAAGCATGGAATTAAAAGCTCAAGATAGAGAAAACTGGCGAAATTTAACCAAGGCCCTTTACGTCAATAGGCGTAGGGGGAGATGATGATCAATAAACAAAAAATTAGGAAACATTACAACCTCTTGAATAAAAAATCTTTGAAATTATAGAGAATCATGGTGAGTTATAATGAACGGAGATTTGAAAATGATAAATAGAAAGATGAACAAATAAATGAAAAAGTCATTAAGCAGATAAACAAACATATGTTACTATTTATTAGTGATTTTTTCCTAATTATCATGACGTACATTTACCTTCGTACAGGGAAACTGGATAGTTTTGAATTGTGTCATGTTTGAGAGAAAACACGGTATCTTATATGCCATGTCCTTTGGAAGGATCTCGAAAATCATAGTGTTAGGTTGTATCTATTTTTCATTATTACGAGAACAAATGTGGGCGGAGATAACTGAGAGAGTTCGTCTCATTGTTGCGTGGGTACTCGTCCGTGAGAGTAATCTTTGGCAACCTTACGCCCTTAGGCCAACCCCCACACTTCCAGATCTTAGACCTGGAATATTCTGGAAGTAGCTAGGTCTTATGTATGCGCCCTCCAGGGCTGCATAGAAGAAGTAGAGTACAAGCCATCTTGTGAAACAGCCAAAATGCCTTCCTCACTCTATTAGTACCTATAGTGTGTCCTCTAAAAAGGGATTCTATACCCCAATGTAAAACGTGTGTTGAAACGTGACGAAAGAAGTCAAAAGTGAATTTAAATTTATTGTGTTGGGGTGAGTGTTGGCATTATGTAAAGTTTTATGACTGGCCCTATCGTAAGGCGAAAGATATTTTTATCATGATCTGATTATCTATTTCCATTAAATATCAAACTTAAATAATGTATTCAGATTTAATTTCAAGTGAAACAAATGATGACTAATTTTCATAAGTATTATTTCTTTGGTCTTAGTCTAATGTTTATTATGATTTAATATTTTGAGTCAAGTTTTTATAAAATTTTCAGAACGTAACATTTTCGTCTTAATCTAAGTTTTGCTCAGACTTAATACTTGAGTGATTTATTTTTGTTTTTATGTAAATTCTTTCAAAGTGTTGTAATTTATGTATGATATATTTATTTTTGTAAGAGTGTATTATTTCAATCATCAGTGTTTATTTCATACTCGCTCATATCATGTTAAAGAATCGAAGTAGGAGGTGGTTTTAAATAGATCGTAATAATAAATATCCAGTGTTGTTTTGAGTGTACTTAAGAGACCTTTGGATATTTAGTGTTTTGTATAATGCTGTCTGGGAGTTACATAACTGTCTTAGTGCTCTGATGTTAATATTTTCAAGTGTAATAGATTCAATGTAAAAACAACAGGTGAGTTTGGAACACGAGAGGTTGTATAGCTTGTCAGTTGTGATATATAATATTATATGTTTGGTGACCAGACAAGGGACCATCGTATAATAATAATAATAATAATAATAATAATAATAATAATAATCATAATAGTAATATATATATATATATATATATATATATATATATATATATATATATATATGTATATGTATATATATACATATATATATAAACACACACATATACAGTATATACATATATATATATATATGCATATATATATATATATATATATATATACATATACATATATGTATATATATATAATATATATATACATATATGTATATATATATATATATATATATATATATATATATATATATATATATATATATATATATATATATATAGAATATGGCATGAGACTTTGTGGTCAGTATCGGTGCCTCGAATAAAGCATATGTTCTTGAACCAACTATAAGAAAACAAATATTGCAGATTACGAAATTAATAGAATGGTTCAACATTTGACATAAGATTATACCAGTTACAGTTGTGTCTCATACAAAACACATTTGTCCTTTTTATGAAGCATCTACTGATACGGTGAAACTTTTCCCATGAGCATTATACTTCTACGAAATGTTTCCTGGAAATGCGTGTATAAAGCGTTTGGTAAAGAGAATATCTTTTTCAGTTCATGGGGTTTGTACTAGGCAAAGTTATATTGTGTTCATGAGAGAGAGAGAGAGAGAGAGAGAGAGAGAGAGAGAGAGAGAGAGAGAGAGAGAGAGAGAGATAGGGAGAGAGAGAGAGAGAGAGAGAGAAAGAGAGATCTTGAATTCTTTGTATAGTAAAAGATATGATAGCAATTCTTTTAGAGAAATCGTCCAAATGATTATAAAAAAACAGACTCTTACACTCGTGTTCTCAAAATAATACATACCAAATTTAGGCGATTTACCAACTGAAAATCCAAGATAACGCCATTTCTGTAGTTGTCCGGTTTACATGATTTAGATAAGAATTCATACGTTTTCAACCAGAGTCAATATTTTAATTTCATAAAGCGATATTGCCCATATATTTCAATAGTTTATTGATTATAAAACAGAATGACATATATTATTCACGATTTGACTGTTTATTAATTTTTCTGGATGGCCAAGTTTGTCTGATTTTCATTTATAAAGCATTGTACTGTCCGAACTACCCAACTGATTTTGCAGCTGCTCTTGTTTCCATACGCATATGCAAAATGATTTGACGTGGAGTGCTAACTGTAAGCACTTGCATCTTACATTATAGATTATCTTACAGTAAGTTCCCGACGGCTTGCTGCAATAGGAGTTTGTTTCGTACAACATATCAACCATGCCTCTCGTTCCTTATCTACCCCAATCTCAGCTGGACTTCTCATGTTTGGATTGAAAATGGCTGCATGGCCCCGGAATAGCCCAGCCTAATAGGCTGCACCCGTCATATGTTCTTAGGCGGCTGTCTGTGTAGGAGGATTTTAGTTTTATGGCTACTGCCTACTAGCAAAGAGATCTAGTCCTGCTTCAACCACACAGGCAGCTGTACGGTATGTGTCGTACATAAGGAAAAAGAATCTCTCCTGCCTTTGCAGATCAATATAAAATATCATCTTTGAATGCAGGCCGAGATTAGTGAATGGTTCAAAAACATTATTAAATAAGTTTCAAATCTGCTATGGAATTTTCTTTCCTTTCCCACGAAAGACAAACACGATGTCACACCTACTGAACACATGGAAGTTTGGGATTCCTTTATGCGTTCTCAAACCATATTGCAGAAAGTACCTCATGGACTAAAATCTCAATTTTTTGAAGATTTATTTTCTGTAAGGATACCAGTAGAGATAATGCTATGACTAGCACTTCTGTGTCATGGGCCATAATGATAATAGACTTTTTCCAACCAGTGCTTGCATCCAAGGCATGAGTAAATATTCTAGCGTCACCTTCTTCATTACATCATGGATCTGCCGATTCCAGACACTTCATTGTGCTGCTTCACACATATTTTCTAAAAGGAAGTGGAAAATTCAAACATGTTGCTTGCTGTAGTATTCCACTTTTGAGATGATGTCTTATTTAGCCTAGACATAAAATGTCTTTGAATGACATGGAGGTAAGAAATTGATTAATAAGCTCTGATCCACTAATGGTGACTGCATCTGTATTTGTTTCTTTTTCTGAAATGTTGAAGTGACCACCATTTACTTCAAATAGCTCTGATTCAGGACATATATGAAGCCTACCACTGTGAAATAGATGTCAAATGTGACTTATTCTTGTGTTCAAAGAATTCCTGTAAGTTACCATGCCTGTTCTGGCAAGAAAGAAACAGTCCTGAAAATAACTGACAGTCATCTCTGAAGATTTTCTTCTTATAAATTATATCAGACTGTTGTATGAAGAAAGAAAAGGTATATCTCTTGATTGGATAATGGAAAACACTGTACTTTCATCTTGTAGCCTTTCCATAAATGAATGAAACTGCTCTCTGTGTAGCTATTATTTCACTTTTTTCAAATAAATATTCCTGAGCACTCAATATCAGCTCATGCTGACTGCAGCTGTATCTTTCATATCACTTATTACCTCGTATTTACTACTAGACCAATAACTTTATGTCCAGTGACCATCCAAATATGAATCGATGATTCATCTTATGTTAACCCATAAGATCACTGCATTGTTTTGCGTTTATGCTTGATCGATTGCTGTGGCAGAAAATTTTCTTCTAGACTCCATTTGTCAAACTAACTGGCTACATCTGCATGTGGATGATCAAGGGACATTGTATATATATATATATATATATATATATATATATATATATATATATATATATATATATATATATATGTGTGTGTGTGTGTGTGTGTGTGTGTGTGTATAGATAGATAGATAGGTAGATAGATAGATAGATAGGAGGATAAATTGGGATCCAGAGCATATGGTTCACAATGTTATTTGCAAATAAGTAAGCTACCACTTCTGAAATTGCTTCACATTACTAGATGAATTGAACACCTCCGAAGGAGTGGATCAGGGTGTATATGGTAAGCTCCAAGGCCAGCATTTGATTTCAGAACTGTAACTGTGGGATCTCTATCTTTTAATGACCACATCAATTATCCAAGGATTTATCTTATATGCCAGACTCTTCAAAGCAGTAATTATGATATACTTTTTATCATAAACTTGTAAAAGTTGTATGCAGTAATCATGTTACCTTGCCTTGACCTAGTGACACTGTATACTGATAGATGAAAAATTTCGGAGCCAAATGTGCCCATCTCTACTTCTCCAGTAGCACAAGTTCAGCCAAAGTCCTGTAGTGATGTTCCTAACGATCTCAGTGCAGCCATTTATAAATGAAGTCCAACGGATATGGTCCGGAATTTGTCCTCTTTAAACATGGGCCATGTTCATTTTATATGGCCATAGCAGATAATTATGGGTCAGCAGCAATGACAGGTGTCTTCCCTTGATTCAGAAAAGCCACTAAATCACTGACCTTTGCCATGGCATGCTTCATCGTTGTAACAGAGTGAGTGGGTCTTACCACAGAGACATCATTACTGAAATGCTTCTTAGTTGAATGGCAGGCTTACCATATGATGCCGATTGTATCAGCAACACCCTCAGTGAGAAAGATTTCCTCCAGCTAAGGATATTTTTCTTTCAAGTGTGTGTGTGACAGGATTGATTTTTGTGCTAGTATGGATTACCTACCTACTAGAGAAGAGTTGGTGTTTTGTGTGATGTATGCTGGTCTAATATATGTACAGACTTCTGGAAACTGAACCTTTTTTTTTTTTGCTTTAAATTAAAGATTCAAGTATGAGTCGATAGTGTTCATTGTCAACATTTTTTGCGCTTGGATGCTAGAGAAATGGGCATTCTTGTACCATGGAACAATGTTTGACCTGTGTTCAAAGGCTAATCATGACCTATGTGGTCTACTGTTGCAATTATGAGCAACTGCTTTCTCAATATTGTGGTACGTATTAATCCATCTTCAAAAATTATTGCAACAATTATCCTCACAACTGTCCAGATATTTCTAGGATCTTTTTCATATGATATCCTGAACCCATTATCATGGTGCATTTCAATAATGAGTCTCTTTATAGTTTGGCAAACATATATGGGTGAATGAAGACTGCAAAAGGTGTTTCATGGTCCTTGGAATGCTATGTATTTCAAAAACCCGTTGAACTGTAGGAGTTGTGATATAGAACTGTAGGAGTTGTGATATAGAACTGTAGGAGTTGTGATAGAGATAGGTTGAATGTGCCCTAAACCTAGTCAGATCATTCATACTGTGTCATACGTCACGTTTGACCTGTACACGATTCAGATAAAGAAAATTCCGTTTTCCTTTGCTCGGCTTTCCCACGCATGCACGTTCTCTCCATTCCCGCGTGTCTGCCTCTCTGATTTGGGATTATTTAGGCAGTATTGGGGATACTATTATGTTGTTGCAGTATAATGTCAACATGCATTTCCTACTTAGCTGACAGTGGACAGCATACTGAGTTTCACGGTAGTGATATCACCAATGCACCTTTGTAGTATCCGACAGTCACTCCTTCAAGCACTTCATCAACTTTATTCACTTGAAAATATTAGATCAAGATATACTCCATCGCACTCAGAGACCTTCTATGTGCTGGACTTATCTAGTTTTGTCCGTGATCCAACGCCGTTTATCATGGATTTCCAATGAGAGCCATTAGTGAAAAAAAGATGTACTGGTTTGCTTTACAAACATTAGACACATGTATCATTTAACTTTATATACAGTATTCTTTTTGGGAAATTATGTCAGTGTGCTTTAAAAACGGCAAAAACTACTTCAACAGACTTGAAAACATAGGATATCATATCGAGAACATAGAAATCGTAAAACTATAAATACTTTTAAGCTTTACGTCAAATTTTGAGAGTTAATTTAGCGGCCATCTTTAAAAAAAAAAAAATAAAAAAAACCATGATCCTGTATTTTTAATTGGCCAATCGGTCAGATTTGATCACTAAGACTTGAAGAAGTGTTCAAAATTTGATGCTTGTATCATCAATTTCCTGATTTTTCTGTTATCACTTACACTTATAATCAATAAAAAATCTTGACCAATTCTTACATAAACTTTTGTGCGTTTTATTCTTTTCTCAATCTAATCAAAATGGATTTCTTGGCATTAATTAAAAAAATAATGCCCAATTACCCTTGGTAAACCTTAAGCAATTCTATGGTTTAATTTTATTCTCACTTTAGGGATCACTTTAGGGATTCATATGGAACATATCCTTGTAAGGTCGTCAAAATAACATGAAATTGAAAACTACATTTTTTTTTTCTCAAATATAAGGATTCCATAATACTGGCAAAATCAGAAAATGGAGCATATGCCGGAATATATAAGGAACGAGAGAAGAAAAAGGATAATTTTAGTAAAAGGTAAAATAAACAATGAATAGAGAGGTGGACTAACCTTTTTCACTTGAAATCCAAATCAATTTATTGGTTTTAGGGGATTAAAAGGCGAACGAAGATATACTTGCAGAAGTCGACCATTAATGGTTTCCTGGTCGAATAACTTTTCTTTTATCAAGGCAGAGTGATGAAAAGAAAGAGTACCAGTAAGAAAGACTATGAATGGAAAACCATGCTTCTCATTGTAGACTAGAAAAATATGTACATTTAAGACATAGATTTGAGTGATGAAAAGAAAATAATAATAATATTATACTATATCATTATGCATTGCTTTTTGGCTATATAAAAAACAAATATATCGTCGATAATGTACAATATATATCAACTTCAGAACATTATATTTCAGCCTTTCTATTCTCCACTACACTTGCACTTAATATGAAACAAAAAATACATACATAACTATATGACAGAAAAATGAATAATAATAATTTACTACTTGAAGAAAAAACTTTTCTTCTAAATGAGAAATCTCAGACTAAGGAATGTTTTAATCTTTGATAAGAAAAAAAAATCATCTCGTATTTTTGAAAGACTCCATTTTCCTTTTTAAATTGTGACCCTGATATAAGAAAAGACCACCGTAAAAGTGGAGAGCGGCTAAGAATGCTCTCTTTGGGGGACAGAACTCAAGTACCCAGAGAAAACGGGGAAGATAACTGAGGACTTGGAATGAGAGGTCTGGATATGGCCTCAGGCTGTCAGAGATTATTTCTCATATTTTTTTCGCTCCTTGATTTTCTCATATAAGGGCTCCTATAGCTTCCCTCATTATTTTTGGATATTGCATGTGATGGAATCTGATATACAAAATTACTTTCTTTCTTATTCCTGTAACTCCTGGATGTTTTATATAATATCGTAAGTTATCCTAGATTGTTTTTTTCTTTCATTTTTTTTTCATGTTTCATATAATAGCATAAGATATCAGGATTATTTTATAATCTCTAGATATTTCATATATCATATTTTGAACGGTGAAAAAATGCACAATTAATAGTCAACAAAATTATATATATATATATATATATATATATATATATATATATACATATATAAATATACATATATACACACACACATATATATATATATACATATATATATATATATATATATATATATATATATATATATATATATCTCATCATACACATATTGACGCAAAGGTCCTCGGTTAGCTTTTGTCAGTCGTCTCTATCTTGAACTTTCGAATCTATACTTTTCCGCTCATCATCTCCTACTTCCCCACCCTTACGGTAGGAGGAGAGGAAATAGTCACAAATTGGTGAGAGGGGGTGCGCCTTCAAATATATCCAAATATTAAACCGTCAGATTAGATGGGCCAAGTACACTAATACACACACACACATATATATATATATATATATATATATATATATATATATATATATATATATATATATATATATATATATATATATATATATATATATATATATATATATATATATATATATATATATATATATACGTGTGTGTGTGTGTACAGTATGTATATGTGTGTTACGAATCTGTGAGTCTTTTTAGCATATTCAATGAATCAATAAATAATAGATTTTAATGATTGGTTGTTGATGAGTCCCATATTGTGCATAGGAATGTAGCACCTGTAGTTTTCTAGTTAGTGTTCCTGGCCCATTGTTTTTCCTACTATCAATACATGATA
>NC_090750.1:50400463-50415463 GCF_036898095.1 Palaemon carinicauda | reverse complement strand
GACGTATGTGCTGGAGATCGTCGGAGGAGGTTGTAGAAGGAAAAAATTCGGCAGGGACGACCAACGGGTCGCCATACACCATTTCAGCTGCCGAGACGTCGAGGGTGTCTTTAGGAGTGGTCCTTAGTCCCAGGAGGACCCAGGGAAGCTGAGTAAACCAGTTGCAATCCTTGCAGCGGGACATCAAAGCTGCTTTGAGGGTGCGATGAAAACGTTCAACCATTCCATTGGCAGGGGGTTGTAGGCCGTTGTCTGATGTAGGGTGATGCCCAGGAGATTCGCTAATGACGTCCACAATTGAGAGGTGAAAGTGGTTCCCCTGTCAGAAGTAATATGCTCAGGGATACCGAATCTTGAAATCCATCCAGAGAGTAAGGCAGATGTATATGAGGCGGACGTTGCAGTTTCCATGGGAATGGCTTCAGGCCAAAGAGTGGAGCGGTCGATGATGGTAAACAGGTAATGATGTCCTTGTGATGTGGGTAGGGGGCCTACAACGTCGACGTGAATGTGTGCGAAACGACGCTGAGATTGAGGAAAGGTGCCCACTCCTGAATCCGTGTGTCGATGTACTTTGGAAGTTTGGCAAGAAGTACAGGCGCGGACCCAATCCTTAGCATCCTTAGAAATGCCGTGCCAAATGAACTTTGCCTTCAGCAGCTGTGCAGTAGAACGGCACGAGGGATGTGAAAGGCCGTGAATGAAATCAAACACCTGTCGGCGCATGGGAGCAGGAATCCAAGGTCGCGGTCTACCAGTACTGACGTCACAGAGGAGGGTGGTGTTGAGTCTTCGAGGGGAAAGTCTTCCCAACGGAGGGACGTGCAGGATGTCCTACAAGCTTGATACTCTGGATCCTGTCGTTGGGCTTCAGCCAGGCCGTTGTAATCCAATCCCAGTTGAACGGCAGCCAACGTGTTTCTTGATAGGGCATCGGCAACGGGATTCATTTTCCCAGGGACGTATTGGAGGGTACAATTGTATTCAGCCACGGCGGAGAGATGTCGGCGTTGACGGGCGGACCAGGCGTCAGACTGTCGAGTGAAGGCGTGCACCAGAGGCATGTGGTCTGTGCGAATGACAAAGGGCGTACCTTCTAAGAAATGGCGAAAGTGACGGACAGCCAAGTGCACCGCCAGCAATTCTCGATCGAAGGTAGAATAACCCGATTCTGCCTTGGACAGTTTTCTGCTGAAGAAGGCCAATGGGCGGGGCGAGCCTTTGACCACCTGCTCGAGTACTGCACCAATAGCGACGTCGCTGGCATCAGTGGAGAGAAGGAGAGGGGCGTGTGGGATGGGAAAAGTGAGAGCCGCAGCAGTTGATAGGGCCTTCTTTGCATTGAAGAAGGCTGCTTCTTAAAGGGGACCCCACTTCAGGTCCTTTGGCTTGCCCTTGAGGGAGGCGTAGAGGGGAGCAAGAGTGGCGGCAATGGCTGGCAGAAAACGGTGATAATAGTTGATCATGCCCAAGAATTACTGCAGAGCTTTGACGGTCGAGGGCGCGGGGAAGTTCTGAACGGCTGCTACCTTCTCAGGGAGGGGATGGACTCCTTCAGGAGTGATACGGTGCCCTAAGAAAGACACTTCGTTGGCGCCAAAGGTACACTTGTCGTACCGGACTACAAGGCCGTTTTGTTGCAGGCGGTCGAGCACGATGAGCAGGTGACGGAGGTGTTCCTCTTTTGAGGAGGAGAACACAAGTATGTCGTCCACATAACATACATAGAAAGGGAGGTCCCCTAAGATGCCATCCATGAGACGTTGAAACGTTGCCCCAGCATTACGAAGGCCAAAACAGGAGTAATTGAAGGTGTATGTACCAAACGGAGTGGTGATGGCGGTCTTGGGGATGTCTTCTGGGTTCATAGGCACCTGATAATACCCGTTCAGGAGGTCGAGCGTAGAGAAAACCTTCGCTTTGTGCAGGTAGGAGGTCAGGTCGGCAATGTTTGGGAGGGGGTAGTGATCCGGTTCTGTTTGCATGTTCAGGCGCCTGTAATCCCCGCACGGACGGAGGGAGCCGTCTTTCTTCAGAACGATGTGTAAGGGTGACGACCATGGGCTGGAGGCCTTTTGGCAAAGGCCCATTTCCTCCATTTCGGCGAACGTCTGTTTGGCGGCTGCCAATCGTTCCGGTGCCAGACGTCTGAATTTTGCGAAGACTGGGGGTCCCGTCGTCTTGATATGGTGATAAATACCATACTTGGTAGGAACCATGGGCGTTTGGCGAAGTTCTGGACGGAAAACTTCCGGGTACGACGTGAGGAGGTGGGCGTAGGCATCCGTGGGTGCGCTGATGTGGAGAGCGAGGATAGAGGGGGCGGGTTGAAGAGGTGTCGACAAGTACGAGTCTGCGTTGACCAATCGTCGGTGGGCGACATCGACCAGAAGGTGGAAATGAGAGAGGAAATCCGCACCGAGGATTGGCATTGTGGCGTCAGCAACGAGAAACTTCCAATTGAATTTACCGTTTCCGAACGATAATGTGAGGTTCTCGTAACCGTAGGTGGGTATCGCAGATCCGTTGGCAGCTACCAAGCAGACGACGGCAGATGTAGACAGACTACGTCATGCCTTGAAGAGTTTCCTTGGCAAAAGAGAACGACAAGCACCCGTGTCTACCAAAAATCGCACGCCCGTTCCTGCATCATGTAAAAAGAAAAGATTAGAAACACGGGAGGCCACCGCCACAAGCGATGGCCTACTTACACGTTTTTTGGCCACTGACAATCCTTGGCACATTTCTTCGCGGTTGCCCAGAATCTGAAGTGGTAGTAGCAAAACTGCGGCGGATGGGAGGTAGTAAGTGGCTGTAGAAGTCGTTCGTTGGGGCGCGAGCGATTGGTGGGTGGTGGGCGGTTTTGTCGCCGCTTCGGCATGTCACGGGGTAAGCGTGTATGTCCTACGGCATTCATGTCAGCTTCGGTTGACGTTGAATAGGCATCCTCGTCGTCAGGGGTGGAGGCGTTGATGGAGGTCTTGAAGTGGCTGTCCATAAGGGCGTCGGCTTTGGTCATCAAGGCCTTTATGGGTAAACTATCGACATCGGGTATGGCAGCGAGTATAGGTTCGGGTAAACGGCGTATCCAAAGGGCACGAAGTAGGTTCACTTCACGAGGAGAGCCGTCTGCGGCAGGTTGAAGGCGAGCGAGACTGGTCATTTCCCTGAGGGCAAGCGAAGCCCTTTGATCCCCCAACGGTTGTTGCGAGAGCTGAAAAAGCTTTGCTATACGGGCAGCTGGCGACGGCGAGTACTGCTGCAGAAGGTATGTTTTGAGGGCGTCATACGCTATTGGGGTGTCTCCTTGTTCACAAAGCCAGTCGGATATTTCTGGGAAGGTGTCCTCGGGTATCGCCGCGAGAACATAATCCGCTTTGGTGGTTGAGCGAGTCACGCCTCTGATACGAAACTGGACTTCTGTGCGCTGAAACCAAGCAAACGCCTCTCCGCTGGCAAACGATGAAAGTTTGAATGGAGCGGCCGCAGCACCAACTGCCGTAGAGTGAGAGTCCGCCATAGTACCAACGATGAAGGGGCGAGGAGGTGGTGGTGGAAGGCGGTGGGAGTGATTCGACTTCCGGGGTCACCAATGTGACGGGCCGAGAGAGGGTTGTGAACTCAAAGGCAGGATGCAATCAACTGAGTTGTTTATTAAGGAACACTCTCCTTTATATACAAAACCTCAAAGCAACAGGACATAACCTGTTCGAGAGACAGACAATGTTACAGAGCAAAACCGGAGACATGATCATTCAGGTTCTTTTTAGTGCGAGGGAAGAGCGCAGATACAAGCATAATATATACAAAATAATTATGTACAATTGTGTGACACACGGTTGGTACAGTACCATATCCTTTCCTTGATATTTACTGTAAACTTTTTCATACGATTTTTATTTGCGTAAAGACATTAATACTTAAGGATTAAATGTGCATCAATGGATAAAAAAAAAATCAAAACTTAGCCTTTATAGCTATTGAGAGAGAGTACAAGTAAAATCCCATCCCTCACCATAACCTAGGACTAATAAGTATAAGGACCGAGAACGATGGGTAATATATCACAACTGCCAAACTTAATGCCATTGTCGTAAATCATGACTTTCAACAGAATATTATTATATGACGGAAAGGTGTTTACTCACAAAATGAAGGTAATGTTTAAAGGCAGAAAATTTGATGGAAACTCTTTTGTTTATATTTACTAAAATATTAGAAAGATTTCAAATGTGAAATTTTGCCATGATACCAATATTTTCTTATTCGTTTAAAAACTTTAAACATTAATCAGATTGGTAGTTACTAACTTCACACGATCTCCAAATTTACCTGGGATATATATATATATATATATATATATATATATATATATATATATATATATATATATATATATATATACTGTATATATATATATATATATATATATATATATATACATACATATATATATATATATATATATATATATATATATATATATGTGTGTGTGTGTGTGTGTGTGTGTATCTGCTTGCATGTACAGAATCATACATATTGCAATGACAAATGTCATATGACTGAGGATAAAAGTAATTGGTCTATGCCTTGCGGGGTCCCTGATGATTTATATGTTTGGAGAAATTTATCTCCACTAAAGAAAATCACAATTTTCACAGAGCACTCAAACACTTTTGTTTACATATCACACTTCCAAAAGTTATGATAAACAAAACTAGGAATGCACGGAAATGCATTCGTAGAACACAAGACTGGATATTGGTATGGAAGCAGCATTTAATCAGTTAATTTTGCGAGTCGGTTGTACACAACGTACTCCATGGGCTGAGGGTGATTCTGTGCCTAATCCGGTGTTCCCTATTTTTATTTATTTATTTATCTTTTTTTTTTTTTTTTTTTTTGTAATACATCTATAGGGGAGTAAAATATCTCGGGTGGATATCTCAGATCGCATGCAGATAGGAAAATTTCGAGATGTCGTCCCAGGATGCAGCTATACCATAAAATTAACAATATCTTACAAAGTAAATGAGCTATGTTATTGATTTTGATGTCTAACTTTATGTATTCAGGGCTAAGGAATATATTGAGAGCACTTTCAAGTTCACACTGTTTTTGGATATAAAAGAATTCAATATGACCGTTAAAATTGCTGCTTTACCATCAAATTATCTATAAGTTCATAAGAAACTGAGTCATATCATTGAATTTCAGGGCCAAGAAATACAATGTGGGTAGTTTCAGGTTTATTTCTTATTTTTTTTTTTCCTTTGTGGAGTAATCCAATAAGACTGCTGAATTGGCTGCTTTACAGACATCCATTTGTAAGTCCAAACATGATAATTACAGTAGGTTTGGGTCCAAAATATTCTGTATATTATAAATTGTACTTGATTTTATCTGGCAAAACACAATCAATTAATTCATTCAATTAATAACACTATTTTAGATTTTATAGGACTGAATATCAGTTACTTGTCATTTGCAGAAAGTCCTGCTGGGGAGTTTAAGCTTCCTACAAGGGCACATTTGTGTGGCATATTTCTGAGAGTTGCACTTTGCTGTAATGATCTATAACAGAAGCTGGTATTTCTCTGTTAGCATAATGCTGTCATCTTGTAATTAAAATTCACACTCAATTAGATTAAGATCAACATGATATGTTCTCCGATTAAAGCTCCCTGTAGCATTGAGTGTCTTCAAATGATAAATTTATCGAGAGTCAGTTGTAATTGCTGGATTATTATTCTTATTAATTTTCTACCATCTTTGGAAGTTTTTATTTATGCTATCAGCTGTAATTTTTCCTTTGGAGTTTCAGAATTTTTAATTGTTGTCAATGATCGTGGCCTAGGCTTAAAAGGACTCGAATTTGACTATTCTAGTGATATGGAATATACTTGAAAGGCTGTCCTATTTAAAAAGGAGTTGTCTTAGAATGCTCATAAGCATGATGATGAACTCATCAATGTAACATCAGTCAAGTTTACTGAAGGAGACTGTTTTGTTCGCACAGTGATGGCTGTGCCGTGAAAGACTGTTCGAATTGTGTGTGGATGATGGTATCAGTGTCCATATATATATATATATATATATATATATATATATATATATATATATATATATATATATATATAGTATAAACCTGTATATATGGTATCATTATAGTATACCACGGAAGAAGCTCTAATGATAAAAGGATACTATTTTATATAAAACAAAAACTCATGTTTTCTTCGAAAATTACCTTTATTTTGGTCACAACTAGATAGCAATAAGATATACCCTAATATATACTACAGTAATCTGAGCCATCTGGAAGGAATCAGTGGTTTTGGGTGCGGAAAACTTACTAGGGAATCGATTAATAATGGTAAAACTAATCTTTTCTTCTTCTTCCATTATTATCTAGGACGCATAATAAATCCACAAAAAGTCACAAAATATGGGCCTCATCTTCTGAAATGTTTATTTAATTATTCTATTTACACTTTACATACCACACGGATTTGTTCGGGTTCGTATGTTTCCTCTGATCATATTACACAATGAAAATTTTATACTTAATGCGCACTGCTCCATCGTCCCACTTTCTTTCTAGTAATGGAATTAGTTCTTATCTTTCGTCTGCACGTAGCTCCTACTCCTTTCCCACCCCTCCCATATGATGAAGTTTACCATATTAGGGTCATGTTTGTATGCTTGAGTGTGATGTACGCATTTCTGACACACGGCCCGGTTTCTTAGGACGACTGATCAATTCCTTTGCAGTTGAATTTCTTGTTGGTTGTGCCTTAAGGAGCTCAAGTTAACAAAGTGTAATAATAGCTGGCATTATGGCAATATGGATACTATGGCATAGTTTCACGGTGAGTATTACGGTAAACTAAGTATTATGAACAATTTTTAAATAATCATGAGTCTTTTTATAGTTTATATATGACATATTTGTTTTTGACGTTGTTAATAGTTTATATATGACATATCTCTTTTGACATTCCTTTTTTAGAATGATTTATTGTTAATTTGTTCTCTTCAGTTATTTATTTCCTTATTTCCTTTCCTCACTGGCCTATTTTTCCCTATTGGAGCCCCTGGGCTTATAGCATATTGCTTTTCCAATTAGGGTTGTAGCTTGGATAGTAATAATAATAATAATAATAATAATAATAATAATATGCCTCAAAGTTTAAAATGTTCCAAATACGATTCTGAGTTAGCTTTTAAGGAAGACCAGAACATTTTCTACTGTAACTTGACTAAAAACATTGATAAGAAAAAAAAGAAAAAAAAAAAGGAAAAAAAGACGCGTAAGTGTCTATGATAAGTTAAGCAATTAATTTTGATTTACTTCTCGGGTTTGTGACCTGGGATGGGATTATGAGAGGCTTGCCTTCTGGCTAGGTCTGTGACCTGGGCAGTTTTTTTTACTTGGAAAGGTGGATTCGGCGGCTTGCCCAAGGCTAGGTCTATGATATGGGAGCGTTTGTGAACTGGGAATTGGAGTCCGGCTGGCTTGCCCACGCCCCATCATCCAGGTCTGAGACTTGGAAAGGTTTGTGACCTGGGAAGGGGGTCGGAACCTGGCTAGGTAACTGACCTAGGAACTTCTAGGCTAGGTTAGGTGGATATGTTAGGTTGTTTGGCCTTCTAAAATCGGGAGTGGTAAATGTAGTGAACAAATTTTAAATATTCATGTGTTAACGCTCAAAGTTTAAAATGTTCTAAGCATGATTCTAAATTAGCTTTCAAAGAACACCATCATGTGTACTAATATAACTCGTCTGAAAACATTGCTAAGGCAAAGAGAGACACCAAGTGTCAATAATAATGTAAGATATTATTTGTGATTTACTTCAAGATTTTGTAACCTTGGTAGGTGTTCTGGGGGATTGCCTCCCAGCTAGGTCTGTGACCTGGTTAAGTTTGTGATTTCAGAAGTTGGATCCGGGGACCTTGACCCTAGGCTAGGTCTATGATGTGGGAAGGTTTATGACCTCGGAAGGGGGTTTGGTGGGTTTGGCCCCCCACCCTCATTAAGGTCGTTGACCCGGGAAGTTTTGTGATCTCGGAAAGGGGATTCAGACCCTGCTAGATCTGTGACCAGGGAACTATTGGGTTATGTTCAGTGTGTTTGTTAAGTTCTTTGGCCTTTTGCCAATCTAGAAAGTGGTAAATAAGTACATTTCTTCCTGTTTTCGCCTACCCGAAGTCCCCGGTTACCACCTGTGTCCGTAGGGAAGGGCGTGTGACGGGTAGCAGGAGAATAGCTTATTTCCAGTGGAAATAGAGGTCAAATTTACTCTTGTTAAAGTTATTTTTTCTCTCGAGGTTAAATTTAGTTTTATATTTTGAGATGTTTTTGGTTTATTCAGTGTTGTTATCTATTCATTTATTTTGATTTAACTATTACATTCGTAAGTATGTTTTTTTTTATTGTGAATATTTATTTAGTTTATAAGAAATATAGTTTTAAGGTCATGCTTTGTTTAGATGTACTTTATGTCCAATAGTCCAGTCAAATATAATATAAGGGGAAAGTTTCCTATTATTATTATTATTATTATTATTATTATTATTATTATTATTATTATTATTATTATTATTATTATATCGCTGATGTTGATTATGCATTCTATGAATGAGCATATTCATTATATTGCTCAGCATTCTAAAATTAGTTCAATAGTTGTCATATAGAAGCAGGACTTTTTCTAGAAAATAAATTCAGGAGCCTGAAAAAATATTGCGAATTCCACTCAGTATCCCATTCCCTCAACATTCAGTATCGAGAGAAGTGGATGAATTCCATAAAAAGCAGATCGAAGAGAACGCTTCACTTAACAAGGCACCCTTGAAAACGACATATTACTCAGGGTGAACAAAAGCCCCCATTGCAAGCTGCTTCCAGGAAAGGGGGACACGATGAATACCCTCCAATTTTAAATTTTGGGGAAAATCTTAACGTGTCGTGAAGGGGAATGTGTATTTTTATGGCCTTATAAAAATATTTTCCCTTCGCTCAGCTTGGGCTTTTGTTGTCTCTCTCTCTCTCTCTCTCTCTCTCTCTCTCTCTCTCTCTCTCTCTCTCTCTCTCTCTCTCTCTCTGTGCTTATAGATTCGTGATTTGATAAAATGCCAATAACAACTGGCTCTTTTCCTTTACATTAAGCAATATCGAAACTATCTCATATACTATAAAAGATTAATTTTTTATCTTTTCAAGTAAATAGGTGGTACCATCTTTCAATCCATACACTAACCAATGTTTCTAATGATAAATAATGATACAACGTGAAAATTAAAAAAATAGATAAAACCTTTTCAGTCAACGCTTATACCACAGGAACATACGGCGAATACAAAAATATTGATAAACACAATTTATACCTATCTACCTATATATATATATATATATATATATATATATATATATATATATATATATATATATATAAAGAATTTGACTTTTCTTATTAAAAAGGTATTGCTAATAGTCATTACTATTCTAGTATCCAGTCAATCTTTACGAAAAAAAAAAAAAGATATTCCCATAGCCTGTCTCATGTATGTAAAAGAGGAGAAATGACGACCAATACATGTCTTAGGAACAATTAACCTCAGTATATATATATATATATATATATATATATATACATATGTATATATATGTGTGTGTATACAAATATATATATAGAATATATATATATATATATATATATATATATATATATATATATATATATATCTGTATATATGTATCACACACACACACACACACACATATATATATATATATATATATATATATATATATACATACATATATATGTATATATATATATATATATATAGTATGCATATATATAAATATATATCATATATATAGTATGCATATATATAAATATATAGTATGCATATATATAAATATATATCATATATATAGTATGCATATATATAAATATATATATATGCTAGATTTAGTTAAGCAATACAAGATCAGTACTCATAGCTATATGATGAATTGGAGGCGAGTAGAAAAGAGATATATAGTGATTCAACTCAATTTGTACTGGAATCAGCAGAGGAGTTTGGTGGAATTGTTGACAAACAAGATCGATGAAAACGACAGAAATTACCAAAACCTTTAAAGAAAAAAGATATAAATTGAGGGTAAAATCCAGGAAAGATTAAATATAATTAGCAAATCTATCAAAACTATAAAAAAAAATAAGAACCCAAGATATTCATAAACACAATGAAACAAAAATTTAGGAAACAGTGACGAAAGGAAGAAACTAC
This sequence comes from Palaemon carinicauda, assembly GCF_036898095.1. Taxonomy (NCBI): domain Eukaryota; kingdom Metazoa; phylum Arthropoda; class Malacostraca; order Decapoda; family Palaemonidae; genus Palaemon; species Palaemon carinicauda. The sequence goes on along the minus strand of NC_090750.1, from coordinate 50,405,158 downwards.
TAATTGATTAAAAATAAGACTTCGAATGAGGCGCCAACTCATGTTTGCTAATAGGATGTAAATGAAAATAATATATAAAATAAAGGGGGGGGGTTTGATAAAAATTTCGGATATTTTTTTTTTTTTTTCTATAAAATGCTATACCATATAAGAAATGTCTCTGCTCATAAAGATAATAAACACTCGGTGCAGTAACAAAAGTAACAGTGTAAGAAGTAGCGAAAATATTAAAATGTACGATGAGAGGCAAATCGGGATATAAAGATGGCCTAACAATAGATTCAATAATCGATGGAGAATATTTCATAATAGTGAAAGTAACTGATCTTTACACAAAATGTCTGCAAAAATCTTCTATATTTACAGCTTGGAAAAAAATTTAAACACAAAAGACCTGAGAAATTACCACCCAATAATTTTACTCTCAGTAACATATAAATATTTACAAAGATCATAATAGGCCTAATAGAAAGTAAGCTAAACTTCACTCCATAGAAAGAGAAGGTAGACTTTAATGGTGTGTATTCTATAAGTGGCCATGTCCATGTAAATACCCAGCTCATTGAAAAACAACTGATATGACAAAACTTCAGCCGTAATGAAAGCCTTTCAAAAACAATGAATACTGTAGATGAATCTTATGTTAGAAAACTATAAGGTATCTATACTGCAAGTACAGCAATCCTAAAACTACATAAAGATTCCAATTGAGAATGAAGTTACATAGGGAGACCCTATATTTACTTTATTATTCGTAGCATTCCTAGATTTTTTTAGTAGTTAGATTGGGAAAATGTATGAATTAACATTAATGGAGAATATTCTTACAACTTAAGATTTGCAGCTGACACAGTTCATTTTAGTAAATCATGGAAGGAACTGCAAAAGATCATAGAAAATTTGAATAAACAGAGCAGAAATTTATGTCTTTAAAGTGAATATGAGTAAAACTATGAAAACTTTCAATCAAAATGCCTAGAGACCAAAAGGACGTTTTAATATAGACCTCTAGAAATCGTTAATGAATATACATACTCAGGACAGAAGGCGTTTCCCCACGACACGAGACCAGAATTATAATAAGAAGCATCGAAAAGACAACTTTTTGGTAAACCAAATGAGATTATAAAACTAAAGTGCCTCTTTCTCTAAGAACAAAGTATTTAATCAAGTTGTCCTACCAGTATAAACTTATGCATCATAAACTTGGAGCCTTACTAAAGCCTTAGAACCTAAGCTACTTACAAATAAATTAGCTACATATATATAAATATAAATATATACATATATATATATATATATATATATATATATATATAGAGAGAGAGAGAGAGAGAGAGAGAGAGAGAGAGAGAGAGAGAGAGAGAGAGAGAGAGAGAGAGAGAGAGCCAGCTTTGACTTCAAGCCTCGCGTGTCTAAGATTTTGAAACTAAAACAAGCATTTTCTCTCCAGAGTACTATTTTCATTTCATGACAATGAAAAAGGTTATTTTTTCCTGAAAGTTATATGTCCAGCTGGACTAAAATTTAAAATGTTGCTAATTACTTAATACACTTTCTTTTCGAGGCTACATGAAATTCTTTTATCCTTTTGCTCCTTATTATGACAAATGGCAGTATTAAACCTAAACACCATTACTGATATCCGGGATTGCTTGTTTGCTATAATGGAAAAAATCAGAGAACTATCTCTAAATTTACAGAGTCTGACTTATCTCTGAATCCGGACGTATTTTTGCTTTATTACTGCATGAAGTAATTAATTTATAGAGATTAAACTGGTCTCATACCTTGCACAAACATAACTACTGAATGATGTAAAGGTCAAGAAAGCGTCCTGTGAGATCTAATGGACCGTGACTAAACAACGGTGATTCCTCCAGGAAAAAATAGTATTCAAAAATTAATTAACTGAAAATTTCCCAAGGAAAGAGGTAATATATCGCAACTGTCAGACGTTTACCGGCTATCATATATTACGCCTTTTTTCCGATTGAAAAATTTATTACAGGAAATCAGTGATTTTTCTTAAATATACTCGATCTATCCTAGTATTTGATTGAATGTATTTTTTCATGGCATCCCTGGGTATATTCTTTTACGATTATTGAATTCCATTATACCGATATTTTTCTTTACATTAATGATTAAACATATATGGGTTTGAATTTGATTTGTTTGATTAATATGGGAATATAGTTTTTGGTTAACCCCAAGGTTTTTCTTGTCATAAATCGCTTAAAAGATACAGGCGGAATTATTCACGGTATTTATTATTTAAACAGGCGCTGATTCAAAATCTTTATGAGCTTCAAGTATTTTTGTAGGAAGTTATGTTTAGGTTTAACGGCATCCCTAGTATTAAGAATAGGATGGACTGTCCGAGAATATCTGAATGTAGAGGATGGTCAAAATTATGACAAATCTTATGCAACATGCATTATGGACTAATTGACCGAGGATGCCAGAAATTAATATCTAGATCATTAATAGGAAATTTAATAGTCTGTAAGTTTCTGTCCAACAAATTAAGACGAAAATCAGCAGATGGATACCAGACTGAAGAAAAATACTTGAAAAAATGTAGAATGAAAGAATTGACAAACTTCTTCAGAATAGATGTATCACCAAAAATCTTAAAAGACTTTCTCAAAAAAGATTTTTTTTTTCTTTTTGCAAATGAAGAAAACAAATCTAATTTGCTTCTCAAAAGTAAATTTTCTGCCGAGAATAACACCTAAAATAATAAGAGTCATAAAAAAAGTTAAAGACACATTATTAATTCTTAGACCTGAATGTTGAGGAGCCACTGTCCTTGACCTACGTACAATGAGAATTTGAGTTTTTCTTTTAGTATTCATTTTCATGCCCCATAATTTGCACAATGCACGGGATTCAGCAACATCAGATCTACATTCAGGAGATGGAATTCGTGCAAAGAGAGAAGCACTGTGTGTATATACAACGAGCTTGTGTGTAGAGTATGAAAAGTAATGAGTCAAGAACACTACCGTGAGGAACACCAGATATTACATTCTTATACTCATTATGATTCCCATCAACAACAACTCTTTGCGAGCTATGACTTAAGAATCCAACAATGATGTTAAAAAATGACCCGTCAACTCCAAACTGTTCGAGTTTGAAAACAAGACCCTCATGATTACCACAGTCAAAGACAGTACTAAAATCAAAGCTAATCATACGAACTTCCAAACCACAATCAAGGGATTTTTGTACAGCATTGGAGATTGTAAGAAGGAGAGCACATGCTCCATGGGCATTATGAAAATCAAATGGCAAACTAGGGAATAGTTGATTACCGACAGCAAACATATTAAGACGTTTAGCTAAATGTTCGTCAGAAACTTAAGATAATATCGGCAGTATTCGGTTGAAAATTGAGCTACCACAAACACATTTACATAATTATTATTATTATTATTATTATTATTACTAACCAGGCTACAACCCTAGTTGGAAAAGCAAGATGCTATAAGCCCAAGGGCTCCAACAGGGAAAAATAGACCAGTGAGGAAAGGAAATAAGGAGATAAAAAAATGATAGGAACAAATCAACAATAAATCATTATAAAAACAGTAACAATGTCAAAACAGATATGTCATATTTAAACTATAAATATACTTATTCCAGCCTGTTCAACATAAAAGCATTTGCTGCAACTTTGAACTTTTGACGTTATACTGATTCAACTACCCGATGAGGAAGATCATTCCACAACTTGGTAACAGCTGGAATAAAACTTCTAGAATACTGTGTATTATTGAGCCTCATGACGGAGAAGGCCTGGCTATAAGAATTAACTGCCTGTCTAGTATTACGAACAGGATGGAATTGTCCAGGAAAATCTGAATGTAAAGGATGGTCAGAATTATGAAAAATCTTATGCAACATGCATAATGAACTAGTTGAACGACGCGACGGTGCCAAAGATTAATATCTAGATCAGGAATAAGAAATTTTATAGACCTTAAGTTTCTGTTAAAAAATTGAGATGAGAATTAGCCGCTAAAGACCAGAAAGGAGAACAATACTCAAAACAAGGTAGAATGAAAGAATTAAAAAACTTCTTCAGAATAGATTGATCACCGAAAATTTTGAAAGACTTTCTCAATAAGCCAATTTTTTGTGCAATTGAAGAAGACACAGACCTAGTGTGTTTCTCAAAAGTAAATTTGCTGTCGAGAATCAAAACTAAAATTTTAAAAGAGTCATACAAAGTTAAAGAAACATTATCAATACTGAGATCAGGATGTTGAGGAGCCACTATCGTTGACCTACTTACAATCATACTTTGAGTTTTTTTTAGGATTCAACTTCATACCCTATAATTTGCACCATGCACTAATTCTCCAACAAGTGCTAAAAGCTCCTCTTCTTGCTAATTTGGGCAAAAAAAAAAACCATAAATAACTTTGGAGCTAAGAAATCAGCAGTCTTTATGAAAAATACAACAACAACAAAATATCATTTGGGTCTACACATCAATAAGTATCAGGGTCCATCAACAGAGCTTTAATTTCATGAGAACGTGAAGCTAAAATAATCAGCTCAGTCTCAGGAAAACAGGAAGGAGGAAGATCAAGTTTCTCCTTACTCTGCATTCTGTCAAACAAATAAGCCAAAAATGTTGCCTTTTCCATTGGGCAATGAGTGACAGAGCCATCTGATTTA
>NC_090750.1:50365463-50387963 GCF_036898095.1 Palaemon carinicauda | reverse complement strand
GTCATTTACAGTTGTTACTGATCTGCTAGGCATGATGACTGTACACTATTATCAGTGGCAGTGTTTGATCAACTAGAATAAAAGTTAACCTCTCAGTATAAGGTAAAAAATCCAGTTATTGGTGCCGTGTCAAGTTTCTAAATTACAAACAATGTGCTACATAATCGATTAAAGGCTACACTAAAAGTTTGAACGACCGTGCTTCGTCGAGTAAATTTCGAGACTGCTGTAGAGATCGTATGCTAAGAAATATGTGTGGACTATACTTATTTACGTATCTACACGCTGTCTTGTAAGATTGTGAAGGAAAACCTTTCAACCAGTGGGTTGATAAAGAAAAGCTTATTAAACAGATAAAATCTGGCACTTAGGATACTAAGCTGGAGTTAAAGCCATCAGATGTGAGCTAAAAGATTTCAACTAAAAATAACTAAGTTCATTCAAATTACATGTGTGCACTGGAGAGCCCAAGCTGAAAATATTGACATGAACTGCTTTTCATTAAAATTTTATTGTAACATGCAGAAGCAACTGCATTTATCAAGAATGTGCAAGAGTAAAACTGTTAATGTTTACATACGATGTACGCACATGGTGAAGAAGCGATCGAAGACATGTTCGTAAATGTGGCTTGAACACAGTATGAGCGGTAACATGTGGACAGACAGATAAGCAAACACTCTGTACACAGAGAAAAATCGTAAGACTCACCAATAGTTTTAACTGCACATGCAAATCTGATGAATACTCGTGTTATGATGATTGTTCCTATTTTTTTAGGGGAATAATACCACTGTGTGCGTTTTGCGTGACAATGTAATTTTTTTATGTATGATTAACAATTCTAATGTCAAGTTTGAATTAGAGTGGATCACATGTTTTCAGATTATGTTATAGTGATGCATTACAAGTTGGCTGGAAAATTATGTTTTTAGGTGAAATAATAACACTGTTGTGTGCATTTTGTGTGATAATGTAATTCTTTTATGTACAATTAATTATTTGGATACTAAGTTTGAATTAGATTGGATCACATGTTTCAAGATTATGTTATAGTGATGCGTTGCAAGTAGGCGGCGAAATTGTGCTCACTAACCCAAAAATTTATGGGTACAATGGTAGTTCTATTGGACATTGTGGACAATCAACCGTCAATATTAAGAACAGCGTCAAATTAATCGAGCGTACTTTATTTATAGTTAAATCTTATGCAGTAAATTCATATGGTAGAGATTTGTCTAGTGAATTATAAAAGGTATTTCATATTCTTCGGTTAATAATATCCAAACAGATGTGCTAGATAAATTTAAGGATTATCTTTTTAAGGATTATGTATCATGTGGTAAAACTGATGTCTCTTTAAAGTTACAACCTGAAATACAGCCAACATTTGCGAGGGCACAAATAGTACCTGTTAGGTTGAATGAGAAACTAAACAATGATATGTAAAGAATTGTTCATTGCGTTAAAATTCATAATGTTTATACGAGTGAATGGGCATCCCCTACAGTAAGAATCTGCTAAGATTTTTCTTCGAATGTAATTAGATTTCTCCAACTAATACTGCCCTTACCTACAAATGACGATGTCACTGTGAGAGTTGGTTCTGTAATGATTTTCAGTGTGATAGATATAGCTAACCCATTTCTTCAGTTACCTCTTGAAGATAATTTTAAAGGATTAACCACCATAAATACCTCGGATTTATATATATATATATATATATATATATATATATATATATATATATATGTATATATATTATATATATATATATATATATATATATAACTATCTCTCATTTGCTCTAAGTGACATTCCAAGCAAATTTCAATCATGCATGAAAAAACTTTTGAATAATGTTAAAGGTTGTTGTTTATCAAGATAATCCACTCATAGTGTCTATCAATTTGATCTACTCATAATGTCTACAAATACTGAGTCACAATGGTACCTTATAGAATATTTTCTATCTTGCAGAATGTTGGTCTACAATCAAAACGAATATAAAAAGAGATAATTGCGGTGGCCTATTGTAAACGGCCCTGTCTAGCAATATGCTGGGTTAAGGTTCATGTCACGATCAAGCTCGATAAGTTCCTGTATTGTCTGCCACCTCGCCATCCCTGTGAGCTAAGTATGGGGTGTTTAGGGGAGACTAAAGAGTTATCAGCAGTCATTGACTAGCCCTACTTTTTCCTTGTGTGAGACAGGACGGGCTTAGGTGCTGATCATATGTATATATGACCAATCACTAGGGCATTATCACTTTCCCTTGCCTCTGTCATTCATGGGTAATCTTCAAACTTCAAACATTTATCCTACAGGTTATTATATGCAAATCTAGAATAAGTAAAAGCTTCTGCAGAATCTCATGCTCCTTCTGATATTAAGCAATTGCAATCCTTGGTAGGATTATGTAACCTTTACGGGAAGTTTATTCCTCACTTCAATGATGTACTCACTCCTTTGTACTCTTTATTGAAGAAGGTAAAGAAAGGCACCAAACTCCACTGGGGCAATCAGCGGCAGACAAATTTTGAATCAATAAAATATATTTATTAAGTGATGCTATAATATCATTTTTCAATCCTTCTTTCCAAACTATAGTAAAACTGGTAGCTCATGTCATTGCAGTTCTGATGCAACGACCCAACAGTAACTTTGCTTCATAGTCAGTGCGAATGGCATTTCACACACAATAATGCAGAGAGAAATTACTCTAAGATTGAGCAGGAATCTCTTAGTATTATTTTTGGCATAGAGCAAGTTCAGGTATTTTCTGTTAAGTGTTAAATTTATCATTCATTTAAAACAATTGATAAGGAGCAATTCACCAATTATTTCTACTTGCTATGCGATAATGCAAAGATGGATTGGGGGTATAAGGTTTGCTAGGGCACCAACCATCCGTTGATATACTCTGGCTAGGGAGTTATTGGGCCTTGAATTCCCAGTAAGTACTAAATTGAATTCACATACACCGAATAGTCTGGCCTATTCTTTCCACATTCTTCTCAGTCATTATCAATATATTGTACCACTTTGATTGGTCGTTTATGAATACATTCTTTCAAAAAAGTATTTCCTTATTTTGTTTGTAAGAAAACCTTGTATAATTTGTTAGTAAGTGAAGTGGTTTGTTTATTCCTATATTCCTTGTCCTTACACAGGTTTCTTTCTTGAATAAAGATATAAACATTTTGCAGGTCTATTACTTGTTAGAAGAGTAGGTAGATTAGGTTGCCTCTATCCAGGTGTGATGCCAAGGGTTAAAACATGTTCAATGTGTTCCCTAAGATACTCCAGTGGTGTCCACAGTAATACCTCCCTAATAGAAAGGACCATAAAGGCTTGTTATAGGTCTGTTATCTGCCGGAAACGCAAGTTGCCTCGGTCCTGTGGGTTTTCCCATTCCTCTCCCCTGTGATTGCCCTTTCCCCCAGTGTTGTCACTCCTACCCTAGGGGTCTGAGGCCCATAACTTACTCTCCTTCTCTGCCAGTGACCCGACTTGTTTGTGTGTTATATTGCGTTTGTGAGTGTGCCTACCACTTGCCAGATTTAGGACCCTAATACAAGAAAGAGAGGGTGAGAAGAGAATACATGAAAAGAATCAGAACTTCGATGAATTCAAAGTGTAACTCAGGAAATTTAGTGAAAGCTATAAACCACTAGCCAATACCAGTAATTAGGTTCAGTGCTGGAATAGCGGAGTTGAAGAAGTCAGAGCTATGAAACTTGGATAGAAAATCTAGAAATGTAATAAACATATACCAGGCACTCCACCAAAGACCGGATATTGACAGACTCTATATGCAACGCAATGAAGAAGGAAAAGGACTCATCAGTATAGATGATTGGGTTAAAATTGAAAGTAGAGCACAGGGACAGTACCTTAAGACCAGTGAATGGCTAAAAAAATGCATGAGAAGAAAATTGGGTATGAAGACCCAGAAGTGTATTAGGATAAAGCAAGAATAAATGAGGCTATAAGACTAAAAAATAAAACACCAGTGTATGGACGAATCCTGTGAGAAATTGAAATATTTATTAGTAAGAAAATATAGCTGTTGAAGTAGAGAACTTAAGAAGGCCTTAGGAACAAGATATATTCAAAGAACAATATACCGAACTAACATCTCATCAAAGCGCAGAAAATATATGGTTAAAGAAATCATCAATCATATCCCCAGTAAATGTTCAACACTGGCGCAGTCAACATAAGAAACATGATAAAGTGACTAAATCTCTTCATTGAAGTCTCTGTAGAAAATATCAAATGCAATGCATCAATAAATGGAATGAATATCTAACTCAATATGTGATATTAAATGATATGGCTTATCTTCTCTGGGAATACAGTATATGGACGGATAGGGCGATACAGGTACATTAATCAGACGTCACTTTGGTCGAAAACACAAGAAAATGAATAGCACTCATAGATGTCGCAGCAGAACCATGGGATTCAACAGTGAAAAATAATAGGAGATAAATAATAGAAAAGTACCAAACCTTTAGAATTGAATTATGTTGGCTCTGGAGAATGTAAGTAGAAGTGGTGTCAATAATCATAATAGCACCATGAACTATACCTAATTCATTGGAGAGGAACTTGTGCAAAAGAGTTTGTTACTTGAAACAGCTCGTACTGTGAGGAGAGTGATGGATTTCGAGGAAGCTGGATGTAACCCGGATCCCCTCACTATAAATCACCAGTTTCTATAGACTGTGAATAACAAAAGAAAAGTAATAATAATAATAGTAATAATAACAATAATAATAATAATGATAATAATAATAATAATAGTAATAATAATAGTAATGGTAATAGTAATAGTAATAATAATAGTAATAATAATAATAATAATAATAATAATAATAATAATATAAAATACAAACCCCATCATAAAAAAATATTACTTGGTGGTTGAATATCGTAATGTGTTGTTGAAAAAAAAAATACCTAATATATTTCATTTTTTATTTTTGAGATTTATATGTCTGTGTGGAGTAATACCTACAAGGAGTGAAAACAATTTTCTGGTTTTATTAGAAAAACATTATATCGTATTATAAAACATGGTATAGATATATTTATATTGGTTAGAGCTTTGTAATAAATCATTTTTTATTGTTTGATGGATTGACAATTAGTGTAATAATTACGTGAATTTGTTCAGGTGAATATACGTTTGATGTATTGTAATTTTGTTTGAGTAAAATATGATTTGTTTTTCCTTTTTTTTCGGGTGGCATGGAATTATTGCTAAAAAAATAAGTATGGGATTGAATATATGCTTGTATACATTAAAAAGCATTAGAGTTAAGTAGTGTGTTTGATTCTGGTCCATAGTAACCCCAAAGTCCATGATGATGTATCCATGATTTTACATGTATGAAGCTCCATTCTTTTTTATTTCAGTCCGTAATTCCTTTGTATATATCAACATGTTTCACCTTTGCTGGTGTTATTGTAAATATTTGAATTTCCAGTTTTACTATACGATATAATAACATTTAATATGTCACTTTTAACTCCAAATATTGGTTCTCCATAAATTTTGAAGAGAGCTGGAACTGACGTTTCCGATTCACGAGGGAGGTGATTATCCAAAAACGATATTTTAGGAAGTAAAGTGACCCTTATTTTTTGTGCACTGACTGTTACGGTTACATAAACTTAGAGAATAGAGTATAATTTATAATAACTAAAAAAAAGACTCAAAATTATCAAATAATTATAAACCAATACCACGTCGCTGTTAAATTTTTTTTATCTTAAATAATGCATCGATAGCAATCTAGGGAATTTAACATCAGTAGAGCTAGCTACCGATCTTATTAAGAAGACATGTTCATCATAAATCCTTCTTGGATGATAATGGATGTTATTTTTTTTATGGAACTTATGTGTAATATTTGGGATTTTACCTTTTCCGTAGTGAAATATTATCTAATTCTTTCTATTGACAGTGATAGTTCGATCAAAATACATGGCAATTAAGATTGATAAGTGAATTATATTTTATGATTTTATATCTAATTTTATATTACTACAGAAATATGATTCCAAGCATGACGATTTACATTTGCTTGTTTGGTGATTCAAGGAGATATCCCTATCACGAGTTAAGTTACATTTCTTTGAATTTAGAAGGTGAGTAAAAGTTTCCTTGCATATGCATTATAGATAAATATATGGGTCAGAGAGAGAGAGAGAGAGAGAGAGAGAGAGAGAGAGAGAGAGAGAGAGAGATCGCGTCTTTTTCACGCAGAGAAATGTTTACCGATTTATGACTTCGAATTCTCAAGAGGAATCTGATAAGGAAATTGGTCAATGTATCTTGCATGTCAAACTCGGAGATTGCAATAAATGATATTTATCTTTCACCATAAATTCGTCAAAAGGACAACGCTACCAAAGCTACGTTCAAGAATTGGCTCATGTTATAGGTTTGAGACTTTAGAATATATCAGTGGTAAGAAAGTTTGTTGATAACAAATCGAATAACTAAATTATCAGTGAATGACTATCTATTATATTTGAGTGAATTTTAGTTTATTTTGATACAGGCATATAAACAATTAAATCACTTTGAAATATATATCTTGATTAAAGTAAATAAAAATCATCAGGTGTAAATGAATTACAAAAAATAATTAAAAATAAATTCGAAAAAAATTAAGATTTATCAGTTTTATAAATGTACATTATATATATATATATATATATATATATATATATATATATATGTATATATATATATATATATACATATATATATATACATATATATATATATATATATACACATATATATATATATATATATATATATATATATATATAATGTATGAATATATAACACAAGCACACGTGATTTCAATCAATGGAAATATCACCCACGAAGGGCATTTAATACCGAATTCTATCTTCGGAATATATATCCACTTGGAATTCATTTTATGGTAACAGCTTCTAGCCAGGTGGAGATTCGAACCACCACCTGTTCGGCTGGAAACCTTGCCTGCAAAGACTCTACCAACTGAGCTATCAAGAGAGATATTTTGAAGTTTTGATCCACTTGTTATTTTGAAGTTTTTATAGTTTACATTTGAAATATTTATTTTAAAGTTATTATTTTTCTTAAACTTCTCTTGTAGTTTCTTTCCTTATTTCCTTTCCTCACAGGTCTATTGTCACTGTTGAAGCCCTTTTTGGCTTATAGCTCCCTGCTTTTGCGACTAGAGCTGTAGCTTACCAAGTAATGTTAATAATGATAATAATTGATGCATTTCTCAAGGTCAGTATGGTTTTTTTCACATTCTGACATATCACGTGTAGCATCTTCAAAGTCTTTCAAAAAGACCTTGATCGACTGAATCCCTTCACTGGGGGTATTTATCGTCAAAATCTCTGACTGTTGACTGTAGTTTCTCTAATTTACTAAGTACAGCATTTTGAATAATCCGTCCATATAACTTGCTAAATATTTACTGTCTTCGCCAACTTCTGGCGCTTATCACGCTGAATCCAATGAGTTCTTCATTTGCATCCTCTGAAGTACCAACTACAACAGTAACTCCTGTTAGCTTCAGCATTTCATTCATTTATCAAGCAACTTAACTAAAACCTCCAATATAGAAATAGGCACACACATCACTAATCAATCATACGATATGATTAATGAATTAATTTTTCTTTATATTTTTATTATACAAATGAAATAGTACAACTGCTCAGAAAGAACACCACAGCACAAATGCAAGAAAGGTGTTTTGCCTCTCCTAATCTGCTGTTTTTAATGAATTGGTGGAACACTACCTTCAAGTGTCCTACAAACCCATAACGTGAAACATTCAATAACCTCAATGTTATACTATTGGTGTGCCGGTGTGAAGATTATAAAACACACACATACATATGTATATATATATATATATATATATATATATATATATATATACATATATATACACATATATATGTATATATATATGTATATAAATATATATATATACACATATATATATATATATATATATATGTATATATATGTATATATATATATATATATATATATATATATATATATATATGTATGTATATATATATATATATATATATATATATATGTATATATATATATATTAGTAGAACTTTACAATAATTGATGTAAATTGCAATAGCGGGAAATGTAGCTCTCCCTTTCCCAAAAATAACCTGGTACCTTTGTTCTAATAGATTTTTTGCAAATGAACTGCAGTGAAGCCTGGAATACATGACACAATTGCATAAAATAAATTGTAAAAAAAATAAAAAAATAAAAGATTTCCAATTATGATTGCAATAGGGATGGAATATTTTCACCATATTATGAAAACTCATTGAAATATTTCATGCTAACTTATCAAATAAAATTTACGAATACGTGCCGTAATTCATTTTTTTTAAAAAATAAATTCAAATCTTTGCAGGACAGAGAGCACTAGTCTGTAACTTTATCAAACATTACAAAATATTGTTTTTTTTTTTTTTTTTTTTTTGTAGTTTATCTATTGAAAATTAATTTTCACCAAAGAATAGCCATTTAATTCTTTTTAACGATATGCTACTTCCCCAACAGGAATAGTCCTTAGACTCAGCTACATTCTTAATTCAATTAGTGAATCATGTAAGAACACTATGATTGTATGTTTATACGTATGTATGTATGTATGTCTGTATGTATGTATGTATGTATGTATGTATGTATAAGGAATTAGGCTTGACTTTGTGAATTTTGCATCCTACGTTTGTTATGAATTAAAGAAAAACAGTATTAGTAAAATTTGCATTTAATCCTAAATCTGGTAACATTGATGTTATAATACCAATATCAAAATCGATTGCTACCCTGGACAGGTAGCGTGGATAAACTCTCCCGCTATAGGTAGCGTGGTGTCATATGTGTTACGTTCACTTCGGGCGCTTATACCTACTTACCATTATGACCTTTTTTTTTTTTTTTAGTTTACTAATTTGAAGACTTTACTTTCAATTGGTGAAAAAGAAAAAAATCCTGAATATAGAAATAACCCTTCACTCACAAAATTAAGAAAATAAGTATACAAATATAAATTTGTTCAAATAACAGGCACTGTACACTTAAAAATAATGAACTTCATTAATACAAAGTATTCTCTTGAAAGTAGAAGAGTTGCTCAGTTGGTTGATGTAAAGACATCGAGGATTAAAGCAAAACTGCAAAATCCGTAAAAAAAAGAAAAAGCTGTGAATTTTTTTTTTACACAAAATCACTCAAATTTTTGGTGTGAAAGGAATGCTATATTTATTGTAGTAATACTTATTGGATCTGGAAATTTTTTTCCAAAAGTCATCTACAATGCTCCTAGATGATGGCAAAACAATAAAAAAATATATCTAGTTACTATAAACTGGAAAAGAATGGCTTGGTTTCAATGTAACCCCTACCACACGAGATTTACAGAAATGAAAGGCAAATTTAGAGTACTAATAAATGATGGATATGGATGTAATTTTGACAAAGTAATCTTAAATGACCCTAGATGAGGGCAAAAATAACTTATAGCAATTAATAAAGCAGTAATGTAAAATGCAAAACTTTAGCGATGGAATAACTTAAACTCTTTATGGTAACGTAGTGTCAGATATGCACCAATTTCCACTTTGGAGGGCGATATCCGATGATCATGTGAGGCATCGCTGCGCAGGAACCAAAAAACGAGTTTTGCGCAGAATCGTGGTGCAGATATGACACCACGCTACCTGTCCAGGGTTAAAAGCAATTCCAATTACACACATCATAGATTGAATAAGGTTTCACAGTTTGTACGATTTTCTTTTATCCATTTTCAAAGGCTTTTCGTCCAATTGACAGTTTCCCAACTTCAAAGCAAACTATCGACATATAAAAAAAAAAAACCTGTGAAAAGAAACTCCAATGAAAGTTCCATCGTGTGATGACTATCTAGAATAGTAAAGATTGTGTTTACACTCTTGTAATTAGAGGTGAATAACGATTATCTCTTCATGGTTTGATGGTTAATTGCTTTATTTCCTTTTCCATATTTTTCATATAAAAAAGCTCGGCATTCTTACCCTCGAATCCTTCATCTTTTTCTTCCCAATTGATTCCATGCTCACTTGTTCCTTGTTTACCTGCCGACACAAAAACCATTTGATTGCAAACTGACTGCAATATCCACTACACTTGATGAAGTTGGGTAAAAAACGCTTGGTGTATTCCCTTGCTACGCTTGGATTGCACGCATCTGTAAGCTTCATTATATTATGAAAAGAGATTATATATATGCATATATATATGTATATATATATATATATATATATATATATATATATGTATGTATATATATATACATATATATATATATATATATATATATATATATATATATATAGTAGAAAATTTAGTAGTGATTTCTTAGATGATATTCTAAGCCTAATTCTAAATGTCGTGAGGTTCCTAAAACAGACGAATGTATGTATCCTCACCATTTGTAAAAGATGTTTTCTTTTCAGACGAGCTCACCACAGCCCTGCGTACAGTGTGCCCTTAGGTTGATTATAAGTTTAAATTAGAAAACTCATCAAACATTGGTAACCTTTTCAGGGTCAAGGACATCCTCCTGGAGTTGATGTGGTCCTTCGTTGTTAACAAATATACTTGACCAAAATGTACTTTTAGAAACTAAAGCTGGTCTACCCGACGGTTGCTGAAGATTCACATCAATTCGTGTATATATATACATATATATATATATATATATATATATATATATATATATATACATATATATATATATATATATATATATATATATATATATATATATATATACATATATATATACATATATATATATATATTCATATAATTTATTTATTCATTTATATATATATATATATATATATATATATTAGATATATATATAAATCTATATATATATACATATATCTATTTATATATATATATATATATATTTATATATATATACTGTATATATATATATATACATATATATATATATATATACGTGTCTGTTTGTGTATACAAATGATTAAATGAAGTCATGTATTTTCATGGTCTTACTTAAATCTTGTAAACGAACATGTAGTAAAAATAAAAAGGTGTAGTAAATGTAAAATAATTCTTTCGGCTGCGGGTGGATTATTTAAAAATTTCTCTAGATGGTTTTCTGATAAAAAGAAAGTGCTTGTGTCATAATATTCATTCTTTGTTTAGTTGACCAACATTTTCACAAACTATTCAGTTTTAGTAATTCAGGTTAGACTGGTAGACTATTAATAATTAAAAAATAATTTCATAAAAGATATATTTAATTTTATCAGAATAAGAAATTTAAATAAAAATAATTCAACTACAAATGTAGCTTTTCCGAGTCTTCCAGTTGAATGCTACAATAAACGTCATTCATTTTGATGAAGGATTCTTCTATTGTTTCTCCTTGTTTTCTTCTAAAATAATTATTGGAGCATCATCTTTAGCCAGTGCTATTACAAGAGAGCAATCAAGCCAACGTCTTATGATGTGTGTAGGTGTATATGTGTTTATGTGCACATGTCTGGTAGTAAATCCACCATTACTCATGATCTTTTCTCCCTTTCGTTATCCTTCTCGTGTTTTGATACATTCAATTAGCTATCCAATGTTCAAATTGTTCGTATTTCATCCCTTCGAGATTGTTCAGATGTACTCATGGCCCTTTGTGGTAAGCATCAATGCTTTCCCAAATTTAGCAAAAGAAGTTCTAGACAGTCAATGATAACAGCATTGACACTCGGATTATATTTCTCGTTTCAATAATAGTTTTGGAATTTTAAGTTGATATGGTTGAATACACGATTTAACAATTATTGGGACAGTTCAAGCAATAATCTCTCTCTCTCTCTCTCTCTCTCTCTCTCTCTCTCTCTCTCTCTCTCTATCTCTCTCTCTCTCTCTCTCTCTCTCTCTCTCTCTCTCTCTCTCTCTCTCTCTCTCTCTCTCTCTCTCTCTCTCTCTCTTTATATAGTTTTACTAATGAACCTTGAAAGTCGCCTATTGCACTCGTTATGCAATCGCAACTGAACAAATATTTAGTTATACTATTTCTTTTACACTGTGTTTTATAAAGCTGTGCATGTTATTTAGCTCGCAATAAACAAATGGTAATTGGATATGTTACACTTTAGAAGGGTTTATGGCGATAAATGTTTTTCCTGCTTCCAGCAATATGAAAGGAGTTACTATAAGAAGACATTTAGTCGCATACGTAAGAACAATATTTCGGTTTTTGCATGTTTGGAATGAACTACTTCCTTGTGATGCACTTATAGTAAACTATTGATAATAAACAAATACTTAATTGTATTACTCACTGCAACATCTTAAATCACGAGAACTATTTCTAAAAATATTTGATAAAGAAAATGGGAGAAAAATTTACCACCTTTAAATATGGAAAAGCAAAATTATTTATAAAAACATAATGCATTTAGTAAACCATATGACATCAATGAAGAAACATCCTATCTTAATGGTTATGAGTAAAAAAAAGAATTAATAAAGGAAAAAATCACGATTGTTCCTCTTCTCTGACCAGAAGGAGATTAAACAAAAAGAGAAACAAAGCCGAACAGAAAATATTGTAACTGAAAAGTGGTTAAAATGTAAACAGATTTGACGTGAGAGGGAGCTTTCATCAAGAGCGCACTTGAGTCAAACCGAGGGTAAATATTTAAAGGAAACAGACTTACAAGCGTAAAAGCAATAAAACGTTTTCTCCCTAAATTCTTTACTAATATTCCAGGAGATATGAAGGAGATTAAACAGTGTATATATATATATATATATATATATATATATATATATATATATATATATGCATATATATATATGCATATATATATATATATATATATATATATATATATATATATATGGTCCATGTGTGTGCGTGCGTGTTGCATAAATCCTTTCTACCTCAAGATTATGACAGGCCTAGCCTCCCCTCCAATCTCCTTCAAATGTTCTCATTCATCCAACCTTCATCTATGGTTTAATTCCTAATATTTTCTATTTTCTATTATGTTCTGAAATACTCATCGCCCTTCCATATCCCCTTAGTGTCAAAGGTGGCATTTCCGTTGCGTTGAGCATCAAACTTTTCCCGAAGCAAACAAAGGAAGCTCTGGACCATCGCTGATAACAGCTTAGGCAGTCGGATTTTATTTCAGCGAAAATCTTCGACTTTGGCAGTTATTTTGACAATTCAAACAATAACTCCTCCTTCTCTCTCTCTCTCTCTCTCTCTCTCTCTCTCTCTCTCTCTCTCTGTATAGTATAGTAATGAACCCTTTGGAAGTCGCATAATGCATTCGTCCTGAATTACTAACTCAATCTGGAAATTTTGAAGTAACCTGTAAAAAGTAGTCCTGAGTCTTTACACAAAGATTAGTTGTGATATTCCTTTTACATTTGAAAAGATTAGTGATTATTCCCTGGCACACTATAGGCAGCTGTGTACGTTCATTTGTTAAACCTATCACTATGAAATGATATAAAACGATATTTTTTTCTCGCTTCTAGTGACATATTGATGTACCCATATGTAATTATGCATAGGTAAATACCGTATTTTACCTCTTCCATATATGCTAAAATCCGAACTCCTTATGATACGATTATAGTGAATTCCTTCTTTTAAAAAAATTGTTTATTATATAACCGACTACAAGGGCTAAAATCCCATGAATAAAACCTTAAAATAATTGACAGAAAAAAAGGAAGGAAGAGTTACCATTTTCATATATGAAAAGGAAAGTAATATCGACAATGAAATAAAATCAGTGGTAGCATGTATAAATTTTTTGGTGAGAGTTTGACAGATGACTTATGTTGTTATCGCAGCTGGCTATTTAGCTACTCAGTAAACATGGATGATAGGGAAAACATTTGACTTTTGTTGTTATTACAACTTGCTATTTAGCTACTCAGTAAACATGGAACACAGAGAAAACAGTTGACTTTTGTTGTTATTGCAAAAGGCTATTTAGCTAGTCAGCAAACTTGAACCACATGAAATACAGTTGACTTTTATTGTTATCATAACTGGCTATTTACCTATATTCAGCAAACTTGAAGCACGGGGAAAACAATTATTATTATTATTATTATTATTATTATTATTATTATTATTATTATTATTATTATTATTGTTGTTGTTGTTGTTGTTGTTGTTGTTGTTAGCTGGTAAGCTAAAACCCTAGTTGGAAAAGCAGGATACTATAAGCCCAGTTGTCATCACAACTGGCTATTTAGCTACTCAGCAAACTTGGGGCACAGGGAAAACAGCTGACATTAGCTGTTATTGCAACTAGCTATCTAGCTACTCAGCAAACTTGGAGCACAGGGAAAACAATTGACTTATGTTTTTATGAAAACTGGCTATTCATCTACTTAGCAAATTGAGAACACAGGAAAAACAGGTGACTCTGGTTGATAATATAAATGGCTATTTACCTACTCAGTAAACCTGGAGCACAGGGAAAACAGTTCACCTTTGTTGTAATTGAAACTGGCTATCTAGCTACTCAGTAATCTCGGGGCGCAGTGAAAACAGTTGGCTTTTGTTGTTATTACAACTGGTTATCTAGCTACTCAGCAAACTCGGAGCGCAGTGAAAACAGTGGACTTTGGTTGCTCTCATAACTGGCTATTTAGCTTCTCAGTGATTTTGGAACCCAGGATAAACAGTTGACTCTGGTGGTCATTATAATTGTCTATTTAATTCAAGCAAACTCTGACCACAAGGAAAACAGTGACTTTGGTGGTTATTGAACTATTCAGCAAACTTGGAGCTCAGAGAACAGAGTTGACTCTAGTGGTTAATACGGTTGGCTATTTAGATGCTCAGAAAGGAGAAATAGTAGATTCTGGTGGTTATTTCGACTGGCTACTTAGCTATTCAGTATACTCAGAGTAGGGGGAAAATAGTAGACCCCAGTGGTTATTACTATAGCCTATTTAGTTAAGTAAATTCAAACCACATAGAAAATAATAGATTCTTGTGGTTATTTTGACTGGCTATTTAGCTATTCAACAAACTCAGAGTAAGTTATAGATTTAAAAACTACTCAAAAAAATCCAAAATAAGACATACACTTCAGGTCTTGTTTCGGAGTAGCTGATATATTTAGTATTTCATTTCTTTAAAGTAATTTAATTTGAAAATCAATAACAAGCAAGTCAGAGCTGTTTTCATAATCAGCTTCCATAAAACGATAATGCACCGAATAACATTATCAAAGGCAAATTGCATTTACCATGCTATTAATAAAGATTTAAAAACAATATCGGAATAATTTTGTAGCAGCTGATTTTGAAATATATTAAAAAGGACTTCTTTAATATCAATAACTGTTATATATTACGGATTCTTATTTTATTCTGATATAAATAAATCATAAAAGAAAACACCTATATTGATATCCCAAGACTATGTTAAATAATAAAAAGTAAAAATTATAACAAATGTACTCATTACACACTTTAATTGAAATACCAATAATGAATTGGAGTAACAAATCGCTCTTTATTTCCGTGATTTGATGTAATCACTGGAATTTTCATTGATTACATGAAATCACTAATGTCCAGAGTGATCACACGTATTCATTGAAAAGTTTATTGATTTCATGAAATTACTGATTATCGTCCTCACTCTAACACACAGACACACACACACACACACACACACACAAACACAAACCAGACATATACTGTATATATATATATATATATATATATATATATATATATATATTTATATATATGTATATATATGTATATATATACATATATATATATTTGTATATATAAATATATTTATATGTATATATGTATATATATATATATATATATATATATATTTATATATACATATATATACATATAAATATATTTATATGTATATATGTATATATATATGTATATACATATATATATGTATATATACATATATACATATATATAAATAAATATATTCATATGTATATATGTATAATTATATATATATAATATATATATATATATATATATATAATTATATATATTCTTGTGAAGGTTGGTCTAGTGTAGAGTAAATACAATAGTTTAATAATGATGGAATAGCCAGCCCGCAAGATGAGTTCCTCTCATGTAGACTTAAGTTTCGTGTGTATATTACGTAAATCTTTTGTCGTTAATTTCATTGTATTCTTTATTCAAGTCAGAATTTGTATATTTACGTAATTTTTAAGAAATAATTTTTCTATTTCACTTATTTTTGTTACAAAGTCTTACGTAATCTGCTCGAGAGTGTAATGTGAACAAGGCTTTATGTAAATATTTTTTATATTTTATGATGAATTGCATCATGTTTGTGAGGAAACAGGCAATTCTTATTTGGCCATGTGTTAGGTTGTATCTATTTTCTATTTCCGAGAATGATGGGTGGGCGAAGCTGGCTGAGAGAGTTGCCGTCAATGGGGATGGTTCTCCTGTTTGATACATGATAGTTGATAACTCTGACACTCTCAGGCCAACTCCCAACACTTTCAGATCTATTTAAAATTTTCTGGAACTAGCTAAGGTTCATATATATACAGACCCCAGGGATGCATATATCAGATAGAGAATTCCGGCCTTAAGTCATAGCCATCTTCCCCTATCTCTATTGCACACCTCTCAGTGTATTGTTTTAAAAGTGTGCAGTGAAACCTAAAAGTTTTGGTGAGATTTGTTTTCGTAAACATAGTGAATATTTACAAAAATTCTCTAAGAGTTTTTGTAACTGGCCCTGTAGTAACATGAAAGGTAATTGTATTGTTATCTAGTTAACTATATTCATTGAATGTTAAGACTAATTAAAGAGTGTATAAAATTTAATTTCAAGTGAAGGAAGTGATTGTATAATTTTCATAAGTATTACTTCCTTTGTCTTAGTCTAAGGTTCTATTCAGATTTGATATTTAGAGTCAAGTGATTATATAATTTTCGGAGTGTAATTATTTCTTTTGTCTAAGTCTAAGGTTTATTCAAATTTAATATTTCATGTTAAGCGAATATATAATTTTCAGAGCGTAACATTTTTGTCTTAATCCAAGTTTTGCAGAGACTTAATATTTCAAGTAATGTGCTATGCTTTTATGTAAATTTTTTCAAAATGTTGTAATTTATATAAAATATATTTATTTCTATATGGAGTGTATTATTCCAATCATTAGTGTTGTTTTCAGTGTACATAAGAGAGCTTTTGATATTCAGTATTTTGTATATTGCTGTCTGGGAGTTATATAACTGCCTTAGTGCTTGGGAGTTGATATTTTTCAAGTGTAACAGATATTAATGTAAAAACAAACAGGTGAGTTTAGAACTGGAGAGGTTGTATAGCTTGCCAGTCGTGATATAAATAATATGATTCGGTCTCAGACACGGGACCATAATATACAGTATATATATATATACATATATATAAATATATATATATATATATATATATATATATATATATTCATATATATTTTTTATATACATATATATATATATCTATATTTAATCTACATCTATCTATCTATATACATATCTATCTATATATATATATATATATATATACTGTATATATATATATATATATATATATATAAATATATGTACATATATATATGCATACATACTTATATATATATATATATATATATATATATATATATATATATATATATATATATAATGTGTGTGTGTGTGTGTGTGTATGTGTGTGTGTTTGTGTGTGTTTGTTTCGTTGATTGTTTGATTACAATTGTCTTAATGCAACCACATATAGAATAGTAAAGAATGAGTCATGTCGATTCGAATGTATATTTTTTTCCACTTATACTTAATTATATACCACTTTCCAGATACATTTTATAGATCATCATAAGAACTTTCAAAGAACTCATATTCAATTATTAGTTGAATAAGTGAAATTAATCCCTATATTCATCGTTTTTTATTTTAATCATGGAGCTTGCAATTTTTTGTCCAACTATTGCCATTGTATATTCATTAACCCTGTTACAAATATTCTCAAGAAATATCAAGAATAGATTAAGGTAACGTCTATTATCCTACCTTTCGTCGTAGTACCAGGCTGGGAAATAAAGCTACATGTAGGCTACATACTTGTTTGGAACCAAAAATATACGAATATTTTCCCTGGAAGTCTTTCCTGCAGCTTTATAAAATCCTTTCAGGAATCTGGGCAAAGAAGAAGGGGATTTGGCAAAGCCTCTTCGCAGTTTCCCGATGCAAAGGGTATAGTTTTCAAAAAAGAAAATTTTTCAACGAAATATAGCTCCACTTTTTATGGGAATAGATATTTCATGTGGTTTTATTTGACTTAGGAGCTCAGTTCATGAATATAAATAGATAGGTGGTTGGATGGTTAGATAGATCATCTTTAGTTATTAAACATTTAATCGGATTAATGCTTAGACAGTTCCATTTCGAATATTTTTTTAATAAACAATGGTTTCCATGCCTTTGAACCTAAGGTTATCTAATTTAATGTATATGCGCTGCTTGTATAGATGGGTAGATAGAGGGCTGTATTGATAGATAGATAAGGACATAGTTAGAGCTTCATTAAATGACCATAAGCATTAAAGTAAATCTCTATTTACTTTAACAAATACTTTAGCCATTCTGGATGCTGGTCATTTTTTATTATGTTTTTTTTTTCATATGTTCCATTTTAGATTACAATATGCTCAAATTTATAATTTGAATACCATATATTTTCTGGACTACAATTTACTTGTTATGTAGATTGGTCTAGTGATGTCTAAATTCCTTTGAACAAAGCAATTTTTCTTATAAAATTCCTTTAAATCCTTTTAAATAAAAACTTGGCATATGGAAATTTATAACAAGATTGTAACATCAAAGTCAAAACCTTAATGTAATTTCAATTGTGTATTTTGGTACGCCTTTTACAAAGATATACTGTAGCTATCTAACCAAATGATCGCTAGCAGTAAACCAAGAGTTTTGCTGATGTTGGTTAAACCATAATTCACAAGTTCTTTCATGTATATGAAGCAATGCACACATGATTTTTTTTTATGCTATTCCAGTTTCCATACATATCAATATGCTGCAAAGCTTATGAGTTCAAAAATAAACACAAACCAGATTATTGTAGATCAGCTGCATTTCTGGAGCCAAAGCATAAAGCGGTAAAATGGTAATCCCTGCTCAAGAAAAACAAAAACGCAACTTAGCCTAATTCAATCTGCCTAATATAACTGTTCCTGCATCCGAACGCGACGTACTTTCCCTACCCATAATTACAAATCTGTCTATTATAAGTTACATAAATCACTCAGATCTGTTGAAAAACTCAAACATGAGAATCTAACCTAAAGTACCTGGGGGACCATGTCGTCGGCGAACCATCAACACATCCGATATTTATATTTCTCGGTTAATCCACGAACTTTGATGAGCTCTTACTTCACCGAATTTTTCGACTACAATTTTATTATCTTGATCTCTTGTCTTGCATTATCAGTAATTTTTTCATTCGCCAGAAAAAAAACAAGAACAAGCCGACACTTTAATTAATAATATGCCTTTACTAATTATAACTTTAGCTTCCAGAATCATTTATACAGTTCATTAGACATGCTAAATATTTTAATTCGAATCATAGCTTTGTCCACCTTCAGCTATTTGGCCTTATTTCCGGATTTGCCCCTTCACTATAAGCAAGCTCATCTACCTACAAGTTATGTTATCACTATTCTTGGATTAACTGATCAAGATTCTAATTTTTGATCATGAAAGACAAAACAGAAATCCTTAGAATAAATGTCAACAACTAACAAAATAACAACGAAATTTCGCAAATAATTATGAAATACTGTTTGAAAACTACTATATAAAAATGATTATATTCTAATTCTTAAAAGATTTCTTTTGAGGAAAGCTGACTGTAGGTAACCAAAAATATTATTCTCCTAATCAAATGAAATAAAAATCTAAGCGGATTACCTTCGAAAATAAAGTAGCCAGAATAAATTGAATTATACAGCTTTCCATCTTAGACTCAATAACTATTACAAAACAATATATATACCGTTTCATATTTCTAGTAATCTTGTACAGAGTAAAGACAGGCATATGAGAAGAAAAAGGATTTTCATATTATCTTAATGCAAATTCTTTCCACGATTGATCTTTGCTCTGCGAGAGCTTGTCATTTACATCCCATCACAATGCATGAGAGAAAACTCATCTCATTCTTACGGACTTCATGAAGAGCTTTGTGGATCGCCACTCTTCATTTGAATCTTGAAGTTTCATTGTAAAGAGGTTTATATGTCTACAAAAGAATTAAAAATGACAAGGTTGTGAGTCACTTGTCTTCAAGGAAAAGGTATATATGACTAAATGTCAATAATAAGTTCATAGCATTATTCTATGATATGGCATTTCTCTTAGAATGAACGTTTACTGCAGTTCATTAGGTGGCATATTCCGCGCTAAAAATCTAGCTTTTCCAAAAGTAAAATCGGTATAGATAGATACAGGTTTGTATCGTTAGGGAAATACAAATTACTTTTAAATCTGTTACCTCTGTTAGAGATGCATTGTACGCTATGTTTAAAGATAACTCTGCAATGGGAAGCATAGCAAATCTAGGACGGGGTCATTGACCACTAGGTAGAACAAATTTCACACCACTTCTTCATCATGTGATCCCACTAAGCCAATAGCTGAAGGGCTTATATGCCGTCAATGAAAGCTTAACAGGTTTGTTTTATTATCAGTGAGAGAGAGAGAGAGAGAGAGAGAGAGAGAGAGAGAGAGAGAGAGAGAGAGAGAGAGAGAGAGAGAGCATTAGTGTATGAACGCGTATAAATGCATATGAATTACATGGCCCCAATCCTAAAAAAGACATTTGTGATGAGCAAACTGTAAGCGGGTCATCTTGCAGGAGATACGCTGGTTTTAGGTAATCAAAAATGACCCCTTCTTTTTTGCCACAAATGTTATTTAAGAAACTCTTTAACATGCGATGGATAATAAGGAAAAGGCCAGTGTATACGGGTGTCAGTGGTGTCGATGCGCACAAAGACATGTGTTGTGGTGTTTAAGGCTTTTGGCATATGGTGCTTCGATGGGAACTTATAAGTCTGGCGGTAGGGAGAAAAGCCCGTCACAACGTGACATAGTCGCGAAAGATCTTTGAAGGAGGTTGCCGGGGGGGGGGGGGGGGGGGGGGATTTCACCATGGGCAACTATAGTCAATTCTTTTTAGTGAGGCAAATTTGCACCTTCTTGTAAGGGTGCCCTTTTAGCTCGGAAAAGTTTCCTGGTCGCTGATAGGTTGGACAAGATAATTCTAACCAAACAGATTGCAGGAAACTTTACCGAGCTAAAAGGGCTCCTCTGCGAGTCGGTACAAATGCGCCTCATTAAAAAAAAAAAAAAAAAAAAAAAAGAAGAAGAGTAGGTCACCATACACCATTTTAGCAGCGACATGCACGGCAGTCTTAGGAGTGATCCTGAATTCAAGTAGGACCGAGGGAAGTTGGTTGAACCAAATCAAATCTTTGCTGCAGGACGACAAAGCTTCTTTATTTCCTACCGCACATGGACCGAGTGCTATCATATTATTTGATCATGATTTTTTCATTACGAATTCGGTGGACCATCATCCTAATATCATAAGTCATGAACATAAAGGTTAAACCCTGAGTTTCTTAATCCTTGAAAGAGTGTCATTAGCATTTTATTCAATCTCAACAGTTAACTCTGGTTTTATTTTAGTGTCTCTGAGAAACTATTTTATTTCTTGACGATTTTTACTATCTTTAAATGCCATTATAGATGGTAGTTCTTATGGTTTAACCCTTTCGTGTAAAATGAAATTTGGGTAGCAATAAAAGGACAAGCAGTTCCTCAACTTTAAAAAAAAAAATGTGATGGTTACAATGTATTTGACTATGCTTTTTCCAAGTTCAGAAATGAATGTTTTAACGCATAAACTTCATGATGTTTTCCGAAGTTAAATTATTACCGAATTAAGAAAAAGAGGTGAATTATCTTTCATCTCGGAATGACGAAACCACTCAAAAGCAACATGATTTTTTTTATTCTTTTTTTTTTTTTACGATTTCTCAACAGCTGAGAACGAGGCTGAAGGAAATTCCAATTATAAAAGAAGGTCATTGCACCATGAAAGTGCATTTCGTAAAGTATATAACACAAAAGAAAAATTATTGATATCGGAATGAATCAAATTTTCATGAATACACGATATAATTTCTGATATACTTACTATATGTATTTTGCACATGATGGTGATATATATATATATATATATATATATATATATATATATATATATATATATATAT
>NC_090750.1:50355463-50360463 GCF_036898095.1 Palaemon carinicauda | reverse complement strand
TTTCTATTCTCTTTAGCAGTTTATTGTCCTTTATTCTTTCAAAACGACCAACCCTTCCGCCCTATTCCCTTCGTTAATCTAGTTTAGACTTTCTTCCATATTTACAACTTACCTCTGAAAGTTTCCCACCCTCCTCATCCTTATTTCACCTCTTCCAATATTTGGGTGACTTAAGATAATGTGGGTTTGATCATAGTATAAACCTTATTTCCGGGACATTTGACTGAGTGAAGCCATTAGCACTCAGATATGCCGAATCGACACTGATCGCTCGTTACAATCGAATGGAATAAGTCTTATTGTTTACACTTACTTCTAACATCACAGGCCCTCAAATCCTCCGTCATTGAACGGATTTACATTTGGGTTAAGGATCCCATAGTAGAGTGATTTTGGCATTAACATCCTTATAAAAGGACCAATTTTTACAAATCCTAAACTCACCAGGATTAAATACAGCAGAGTCGGAGCCATTACATCCGAATGTGTTAGTAAATACTGTCTGCAGTTACTACAATCGGCACTAGCGTTCGAAACCTCGGTATGGCAGAAGTGTATAACAATAATGGATTGGTCAGAAAGCCAGTATCAGATCAAATTAATTATTAAAGTGTAAATATTGCTTATTTCAAAAATGAAAATCACTAGTGTGCGGGGAAGGAAGTGCAGACGATGGATTGATGAGCTAAGAAAATTTGCTAGTATAGACTGGTATAGGAATCATCAAACAGAAGTGTGTAAAAGGACATGTCTGAGGATTTTGTCCTGCAATGAACTATCACCGGCGGATGATGATGATAATCTATATATATATATATATGTATATATATATATATATATATATATATATATATATATATATCACAAACCCACGTGATTTCAATATATGTTAATATTAACCACAATGGCACTTAATACCGAATTCTATCTTGGGAATGTATAACCACTAGAATTCATTTATGGTAATAGCTTCTGGCTGGGTAGAGATTTGAACCCTTGCCTATTCAGCCGAAACTATGCCGGCGAGGGCTCTACCAACTGAGCTATCAAGAGAGATATAAATTTATGACAAGTAACCATACATATTCCTGTCGAATTCAAGAATCTGTTCATAGATTTGAAATAAACCAATCTCCACAATGATAGCTGAATTGTGAGTTTGTTACACATGGTTATTTTATGTTGAATATATATCACAAACACACGTGATTTCAATCGAGGTGAGTATTTAATACTGAATTCTATCTTGGGAATATATATCCACTAATAGATCAGTTGGTAGAGTCCTCGCAATCATGGTTTCGGCTGAATAGGAAGCGGTTCGAATCTCTGCCAGCCGGAAGCCATTGCCATAAATGAATTCAACTGAATTTATAGTACCAAGATAGAAATCGGTACTAAAAGCCATTGTGGTTGATATATATATATATATATATATATATATATATATATATATGTATATATATATATATATATATGTATATATATATATATATATACAGAGAGAGAGAGAGAGAGAGAGAGAGAGAGAGAGAGAGAGAGAGAGAGAGAGAGAGAGAGAGAGAGAGAGAGCTAATAAATATTATGAAAGGCTGTTATTGAAAATTTACCTTAAATAAACAATTAACAGATTTTATTTAACAACAACGATTATAAGGATTTTGAAACTTCATATCTACATACTGATAACTTACAAAGCTTTGGGGAGGTGATTGTGTTCCTGATTAAATTCTAAAAACGTGTAAGTTATCTATTTAGATCCCGATGTAAATTGCTCGCTTTACATCTTAGAATAAGTAGAATAACCTCTGCCTACAAAAAAAAAAAAACTGGGGGTGTAAAGGCTACATTTATGGATAACTGTTATAAGTACCATAAATTCCTGTCTAAATATGAATGTAAATGCAAATCACCGGAGTAATTAACGATATTTTATTAATGGTTCCCTGGAGTATCTGTCAAAAGTATTTATTCTGACTGAAAGATTTTTAAGCTTTTACTGATATTCAGAAATAAAATTAATTTGCAATAATGACCCTATGTAAATCATAGACTCATTTGTATTTCTAGGAGCATCAAATGTTAAAAGAGCACAGTGCAAATGATATTAGTTCACGGTAATAATTCAATATACCATTTCCATTTTCTTCATAGTTTTGACGGAAAAATAATTATTCAAAAAGGAAACGGAACAGGAAAAAATTCAGCACTAGAATTGAACCAATATTAAATTCTGTCATTCCCATCTTCCTATATTTTGACGATTTTCTATTCCTTTTTTCGGTGGGCGTTATTTTACAGAATGATTTAAATTGCAATGCATATAGATAAACCATGAGAAAGGGAAATACAAAATACATATATTTGAAATAAAGAATATATATAACATATATATAATATATATATATACATATATATATATATATATATATATATATATATATATATATATATATATATACATGCATATAGATGTATATATATAAATATCTATCTATCTATTTATATATATATATATATATATATATATATATATATATATATATGTGTGTGTGTGTATGTGTGTGTTTGTGTTTATATGTGTATGTGTTTTGTTTACATAGAAAGTACACTAAATGATACAGTAACAAAAAGTGTAGTGTACGATACTTATTAATATTCATATTGGATATATACATACATAGATATATATATATATATATATATATATATATATATATATATATATATATATATATATATATGGTTCAAAATGTTTATAAATGACTAACTATGATTATTCCCCCACTACCAGCCTGTTACATTTACGGTCACTCATTTAACGAAGTTTCAGGATATGGAAAGATATTAAAAGTCTCTGTGGAAACTTGAAATTTACCTCATGCAAAAGTAGTTACCTTCCGAAAGATAAATACAAATTAATCAAACTTAAATGATTATTCATAAGGCAACCTATATACCCTGTATTATATATTTTGAGGCATTCTCCTTTGGTTTTATTAACGATATGTACTATTTAGATCTATGCTTTGGAGTCAAAGTAAATTTGGTATCCTTCAAATTGAGGATTATGTTTGTGTACACTTTAGACCTTCGATGTTTCAGGAACGCCTTTGTCTTTTATACCTTCCAGGTATTATATCATATTCATATTTTTTAATTTATATTATATGACAAAATATCTATAGAATTAGTATTGTTGTTGTTGTTGTTGTTGTTGTTGTTGTTGTTGTTGGGATGATTTCTAATGTTATTTCTTAAAGGAAAGCTATTTTTGAGTCAAAAGTATGAAATAACTATCTTTACTGTTCCTGAATCGGTAACCTTTTAGATCTTTTTCTGGTGCAGATACTACGACAAGATATATAAGAAATTCATTAGATGCAAGTGCGTTAGAATCAAATTGGGTTTTATTCCAACTAGCAAAGCTTATGTGTAATGTCATTCTTGCTGGATGCGTAACTGATGATGCTAAGTAGAAGGAATGACAAATTTTATAATGAGCAAAAGTATAGGGTTGTGTGTTATACGAATCATGTTCACATCAAAGAGGAAATAAATCCCGGTATTGATAATAATTTCTTTTAGACATTGGTATTATACCGTCTGTGATAAGATATTGTTTTTAGACCATACCTTATCTTGATTACATTAGAAAGTAAATCGAGGTTGATACCTCCACCTTTTCTATATCCTTCTGATGTAATATATAGTTCAAGCCTTAGTGAGATAAATTCCAGTAAATTCTCATTCTGTCAGGAACACAGTATCATAAATGCTAGGAAGTATATTATATTAGTTATTCGCTGATACCTTTTCTTTGAACACATGTGAATCAAAACCATTCTCCTTTTTTATGGTTTTGCAAACAAACCTTTCTTTGCAATATAACTTCAAGATTCAAGTGAAGAGAGGGGATACACAAAGCTCTTAACGAAGTCCGTGGAAAGAAGCTTCGTTTTCCCTTATGCATCGTGATGCCATGTAAAGTAAAATATCTCTCGAATCAAAGACGGATTCAGGAAAGAATGTGCATCACAAAAACATGGAATTCCTTTTTCGTTTGATATGTCTGCCGTTTCTTCTCCCCTGTGAGTTAATTGCTGTACAGAATTGCTAGAAATACGAGACTGTTTTCAAATCGCATGTAATGACAAATTAATTGGTTTAAACTTGTTCTTCGATAACATTTACTCAAGGATTTTTTTTCTTTCATGAATCAAAACAAGATTCTAGATAATTATAATCTCACAGCCTTTTCCCCTCTTCGTTCGACAAAGCTGACGGGATCATCTCGCTTAAATTTTGCAGAGCTAAAATTTGATTTACTTTGATAACTCAAGCTGTCTGAAATGACGAAAGGTAACTATTGTTTTTAACACCTCAGGAAATGCAAAATAGTAAATCTGGAAATATAAAGGCAAATAGCTGAAGGTGGCCAAGACTGAAATTTTTAGTTAGACTAATAAACATGGCTAGTGAACAGTATAAATAACACTTGAAGCAGAACTTACTAATAAGGGGTATCATAAAGTGGAGTGTTGACTTGCTCCTGCGTTTTCTATAGCATGAAAATATTACTGATAATGTTTGACAAAAGATCAATATAATGAATTAGAGAAAGTAAGAGCTCATCAATGATTTTAAAATAATCACGGAATATTCTGACATAGAGATTAGATGTGTTGAGTGTTTGCAGAGGATATAGCCCCACGGTACTTCAGGTTAGAGTTGGGGCTCGTGTTAGTTTTTCAACCGATTTTGAATGAATAAGATTAAGAAAAGCTAATTATTCGAACTCCAAATTTATGTACTTTATATTTGACAAGCTTGAAATCATAGATATATACAGTGCAGAGCCAGAGAATAGTTACAAAAGTTTTTAAAGAAATATACTTCCACTTAACTAGGGGAAGAAAGTATTTCATGTTGTTTAATTCACTTGAGGAAAAATAAAAAAAAACATGAAATAGTTTTCCCCTAATACAGTGGAAGTATGT
>NC_090750.1:50337963-50350463 GCF_036898095.1 Palaemon carinicauda | reverse complement strand
ATTATGCTATAGATTACCGACGTCAATGGAACAGTTCGTAAGGACACTTTCGTGGCCTACCGCTCAGCGTGTAGTAACATACAGTGACTACACGCGCACCCTCTTAATTAATCGTCCCAGACTTAAAACAGAAGGTTAAAGAATTCTACCGGCTGCGACCACAGATCTCATAAGTTGCTCCACTTGCTTCGCATAGTGCATAAAGAACGCCTTGGATGACTACCAGCCGGTGTGCAAACAAGGATGTTCAAAGTCCATATAATTAAAGAAATTTTATGGAAGAGGCAACTTTCCTCGGATCATGACTAACGGGTGTACTGTCTGGATCCGTTCTGCGAATAACACGCGTAAATTTCGCCCTTAGTTATAGATAACTTTGAACCCAGGGTTTCTCTTCTGAACAGCTGTCCTCCCATAAAGTCTGAAGTTCTATGAAGATAGACCTCTAGGCACTCCACTGGACATAGAGATGCATCTTCCTCCAGAGGGCAGATTCTCTAGGGACCCCACCTGTTGGTGGGTAGCTTGTTCCTGGTAAGAAATGTTGGGTCTGGAAATAGATTCAGTTCTCCCTCCAAGAACTGGACGTGGCCTACCTCTCTAGAGAGAGCCATTATTCACTAACTCTGGCACCCAAAGCGAGTACAAACAGAAATATGACTTAAATTCAAAACCTTCTAAGCACATTCCTCATTGTTCATTATTTATACACAATGAGGAATCATATCTAATGACCAAGCAAAGGGTCTTTGGAAGCGCTGAAGGGCTAGTTCATTAAGAACGTCGTTAGAAAGGTCGACCTGTAAGGCATATGGTATCTGACTTGTCAAGGCAGGCTTGAACAATAGAATTGTGTAGGCTGCTAAACCTTGCTCATGAAGGTGAATGAAGAATGATAAATAGGAATCTGTCGGGATTTCTTTCGGTTTCTTCGCCTTGACAAAGGATAGCTATTTCTTCCCTGAAGCCTCATAATGTCTTCTGGTTTCCTCCAAAAGTCTAACCGACTTTTAAACACCGAATCTTTTTCCACCCAAAGAAAATTCCGCCCAAAGAAAATTTCACCCAAGTAAACAACAATTTAGAACAAAGTATCTAAAGATTCATGCATTACCAAAATAAGAGTTCTTGACAAGCAAAAAGAAAGTTAAATTACCAAAAATAATTGTTCTCTAGTAAACAACAAATATTTGTCCTTCGAATTGCTTAGTGGACTTTGAAAAATGAATCCATAATGCTCTTTTAACTGAGTTTCCTAACACTTCTATACGTGATTGTTTGCTTCACTTTGGCCAATCTTGCTGGAGAAAGGTATGTGAGATTGGCAGAAAAACTCGGTATAACAATGACCCACAGTTTGCTCTCAAAATTAAATGTTTTAATGCTATGGCATTTCTTCCACCATCCGAAGTTATTGCTGCATTTGAATTGCTTTCGGACGATAATAATATACTAGATGAGTTTATTGGTTTCTTTGAAAGCACCTATATTGGCGTGTACCAAGGAAGAGGAACCAACCGCAGAAGAGGAGAGCCCCTTTTCTCAATTGGTCTCTGGAATGTAAATGAATAGGTATTGCAAAATATACCACGGTCCAATAACGGACCTGAATGTTTCCATAGTGCTCTACGATCGTCGTTACCAAGGATACACCCAAATCTCTGGAAACTTTGTGCCGTATTGCAAAGGAAGAAAGCCTGACACAAACAAAAAAAGATTCACATTACTCGATGGGTTCACAACAATCAAAGAAATAAATACAAAAGTATCAATGCCAGACTTGGACACCTTGTCGAATGTTTCGATGTCAATAATATTTTGAAGTTTCTAAGAGATGTTGCATATAACCTTCATTAGATTTACTTTTTCTCTTGTTTTTAATAATTTTTAACTATTTTTTTATTGGATATCCAATTTCTTAAATATATTCTTTTTGAAGCAAATTTTATAATTCTTAAATCAATGACAGATTTAAACCCCTTGTTGAAAGTTTCGATGCTCGATATTTTCCTCTTATTGTTTTTCATTTAATCTTTTTTATTGGCGATGCAATTTTTTAAATATATATTCAGTGTGAAACATAAGTATATAACATAAATAAATATATATATATATATATATATATATATATATATATATATATATGTATATATATATACAGTATATATATATATATATTTATATAAATAAATTATATATATATATATATTCATATAAATATATATATATATATATATATATATATTTATATAAATATATATATATATATATATATATATATATATATACACACACACACACACACACATATATATATATATATATATATATATATATATATATATATATATATATATATATATATCGCAATGGAAATTCTAATTTTATTATTGGGTGGGTGAGATTAATAGTCTCACTGTAATCCAATACATGATATCGGATATTTACCAACAACCGATAATCAGAAGAATATTTCCAACGATATTTCTTGAACTTGGAGTATATTAAAACAAAATACTTGAATAAACTACTAAATAAGAAGTTAATTTTTTTAGATTGCCTAAATAAAGTTTATTTATGTATGAAATTAGATTTATTTTTATCAATCTCACAATTATATTTTGTTATAGGAAATTCAATATCTGTAATAACTACATGCTCGTTTCATATACCTGTTTTTCACATTCTTGCAAAATTTCCGTGAATGACATAAAAAAGAGCCAAGTCAGGGGGAATACAATCAGTCGAATCAGCTTAGCACTAAATGCTTAGTAATCAGAGTGGCAAACTAAATAGGAAAACCCAGATAATATGATATACAGCACACTATTAAGAGAAAGATATGGCTGCAAACATCTGTGAACATCGGAAATCCATCGAACAAGTGAAATGAGAAATAATATAATCGCGTTTTGATATAAGGCTCTGGTAATGTCAGGCGCAATGCCGTTTATTCCTTTTCAGAGTAGGGATATCTTAACATGGTGAAAGTGTTTGTGTATCGCTATGATCAGGAGACCTGTACTTGTCAGGGCCACCCATACTAGGTTGCTTTACTCTAAACGATACGACCATGGCATAGCACTGTTACCAATCTGCAGTAACTAACATGGTAAAAAAAAAAAGTGGGCAAACCCAAACCCAAGATAAGAATACAAAACATGTCCTACAGCTGACTAGCGACGACCAGTCATGACGATTATACATATATACATACATATGTATATATATATATATATATATATATATATATATATATATATATATATAAATAATATAAATATATCTATTTATATATATATAGATATATAAATATATTTATATATATAAATATATATATATATATATATATATATATATATATATATATATATATATATATATCGAAATCTTAACAGGATTTCGAGCTAAGAACCCACAAGATAAGTATTGAATTAATCAGCATTAGCCTAAGTGTGCTACTTACAATGCTATATTTTTATCAATATGTTACTTGGTTTAAACTGAAATGCATCTCTATAATCGATAGCCCTAAATTTCCGTGTTTGGTATCGAAATGAATAACTTTTCAACCCCTCTATTTTTTAACATATTGTACTCTGATATACATGCTCATATTGCTAGTAGCCAGATTAACTGAAACCCTATGTAAGATTACTTTCTCAAAGCACACACAAATCTTAAAATCCCAAAGCAGATTAACGCAGCCAGCCGTCTCATGAAAAATAATTCCTAAACTGGTAGAAACGCCAGACATTCGAAATTACAGGTGTTACTAAGTTTCATCTCCAGCATATATCGTTAAACCTAGTTGTAAAAACATGCGTCAATTAGTCACTCCTATTCTCAAGATCACCTGGTGATACTTTAAATAAAATCTCTACCCTTTCCGAAAGTCAAATCCTTTGATGCAGTTGTCTCCTGTAAATTTTTACCTGAGCCATGACAACCTGGGATTAGAAATAACTCATCCATCATTTTGGTCGGAGTATCATTCTTCTGACAGGTGCATCCCCCAAGCTAAATTTCCTGACCAATAATTTTACACTGTTTAGACCATCGACAATATACTCGGTATTTGTAACCAATTGTGTCTTCTTATTCAAGAGACGAGGCCATTTTGTTTGCCATGGCTAATAAACGCATACATGGGCCGACCTCACACCTTCATCCTGTAGAAACTGAAACAAAAGATGGTTTCCTCCTTTCCCTACCTGAAGTCAGAAATTACATAGGACTGTGAAGGCAGATGTTCAACAAATGAAATAAAAATACCATTTCCAGTTTAGGTTTTTTTCCCCATTAAAATAGTAAAGCAGGGAATAGATGTTTAAACATTTATACGCGAGAAGTCTCTCTCTCTCTCTCTCTCTCTCTCTCTCTCTCTCTCTCTCTCTCTCTGTCTGTTACCCTTAAACTAAACCTTAGTAGAATGCATCCTTCAAAACCAGATAGCATAACACAAAGATGTATAAATACAAACATACCTAGAAAACTTATTTTATTTGTCGACTTTTAGGTGCATGCAAATCGTTATCAGTCTTTTATTACCATAAACAGGCCAGTCAATAGAGGAGGAAAAAGTCGGTGTTGAGAAAAAATTCAGGGAGAGTTGCAATAAGCTTAATTGTATTTATGATAGGGTACTTAACAAAATTAAAACATCACGTCACTCTTCCGCCTGTGATTTTGCTGCCATTAAGAAAGAAAGTGGCGGATTTTTTTTTTCTTGTGATATGAGAAATGATGAGTTGATCAAAATAGTATGTACTAACTTATGTAATGTAGTTGATTTAGTTGCTGCTGATGCAAGTCACCATTCGGTCTGCATGGAAAAATGTTAATGCAGATCTTTTGATATAGATAGTGATTGTCCCAAATGTTCTACAGCTTTAAAACCAATTGCTCCAGCTCTTGAATGAGATTCTTGAGAGCTGTGAAGGTGAGCTACCAACTAATAAAGCAATTAAATCTCAACTGACAGAAAAATGTGGACAAGACATTGTTGTTTCTGTGAACAAAAACATGACTGCATTAACCTCATTGAATTTGGAGATATGTACAATAATTTATTTATCTATCTATTTTTAAGCAAACCAATCGGGTTCTTGTCATGCTCATCAATCTGAAGGTCACGGAGAAAATTGAGGAATATTGTGATGTTGCTTGGAGTAGAGAAGAGAAGCATATAGACACTAGAAATACTCGCATTTGAGGAGAC
This sequence comes from Palaemon carinicauda, assembly GCF_036898095.1. Lineage (NCBI taxonomy): Eukaryota > Metazoa > Arthropoda > Malacostraca > Decapoda > Palaemonidae > Palaemon > Palaemon carinicauda. Next base: position 50,345,242 of record NC_090750.1, on the reverse strand, counting down.
AACCAAGACCTTTAGTTTTGTAGGTTTCCATATCCAATCCACCACTGTCATATTTTGATAGTATTTTGTCGATCAAAACGGGTTGTAGCTAATAGGTAGAAGGTTGACCATGGCACCAGCCTCACAGTGAGATACTGCCGCTAGAGAGTTATTTGATCCTTTGGCTGGCACGATAGAATTATATTGGATCCCTCTCTCTCGTTACCGCTCATTTTTTCTTGGCAAACGCATACCCAGAATAGACTGGACTTTCTATCCACATTTTCCTCTTCCCTCATACACATGGGAACACTGAGAATACCAAGCAATTCTTCTTTGCTCAAGAGGTTGGCTACTGCACTAGTTGCCCCGTGGCTACTTTCCTCTTGGTAAGGGAAGAAGAGACTCTTTAGCTATGGTAAGCAGCTCTTCTATGAAAAGGACACTGCGAAATAAAACCCTTGTTCTTTAATTTTGGTTAGTACCATAACCTTTGTACCATGGTCTTCCACTGTCTTGGGAAAGTTCTCTTGTTTGAAAACATACTTGGGCACACTTATGCTATCTTATTTCTCTTCATCTTGTTTTTGAAGTTTTATATTACATATATGAAATATTTATTTCACTGATACTGTTCTTAAAATACTTGGAATCATTCATTACTTCTCCTGCAGTTTATTTATTTCTTTATTTCCCTACCTCGCTAGGCTATTTTTCCCTGTTGGAGCCATTGGGCTTATAGCGTTCTGCTCTTTCAGCTGGGGTGGTTGTATCGGTAATAATAATAATAATAATGATAATAATAATAATAATAATAATAATAATAATAATAATAATAATGATAATAATAATAATAATAATAATAATAATAATTATGCGGATGATATTGGAGTTTGCTTAATGTAAACTATTGTTAGCAGCAACATTGCAAAAGTCAAGTTAAAACGAAAGAAAAGAGTCAATCCCTTGGAGCTCCCATGACAGCAGTAAAAATACAAGATGCCGCATGTCTAATTGAGCCTGAGATAATTTTTAGAATATCATTCACCAAGAACTAACAATAACGGTTCAAACCTTACTTTGAATGTGAACTAGCACCATACTCCAGATCGCTTTTTGATGAGTTAAGAATATAAATACATGATATAAGAAGAATTTTAAACTGTTAGTGACGCAAGACTTGTCGGAGATAAAATTAATGTTATTGATGAGGGATTTCTGATTCACTGAGTTGCTTGGCAAAAGGGAGATATTTTCCCGACAACCACAAAAAGATACACTGACTATGTGAAGAAGCTTTACAAGAGAAAATACCATGTTTTATTTGTTCCATATCTAGAAAACCTGTCAAAAACAAATCAAAACATGCTCATTGAATGAGTACTTCTACCATACACATCATGTTTGATAAAAAAAAGTCAGCATCAACAAACATGTAAATTTCTCTCAAAAGAAAAATAAGAGCCTGCTTATCACAATGCTAATCACAAGATTGTTATTTGAGGGTTTTGCGTAAAACCAGCAATTGAAGATACGGGTACACTAATTGTTGCTACTGGTATTGAAAAGTTTACCTAAGCTGAATCCGTAATAATATTCGAAGATAGAGAACTGTTAGTTCTCCCTAAATATATAAGTAGATCAAAGAAAAATGTATTCATCTTAAAACCAGGCAAATGAAATACAGAAAGCAAACTGCACATGCCTTCCTCTATGAAATTTAGAACAGTCATCATACAAAGAAAACTGTAATGCAAAAGCCTGTTGGAAAAGCATGAAGACCAACAAGATTTTGTTGTCATTTTATTTTTTAGAAACAACTGCTGAACCCGCGAAGATTTCTGAATTAGCAAAAGCTCTCATTCTTCACTTATACAGGACGAAGGAATGTGAATCCATATGTGATTCAAGATATCGTTGCTTTGCACAATTGGTGAGTAAAATAGTATTAACGTTGGCTTTTTAGCCCCTGAGAAATATGGCTGATCGATTCCTTTGCTCATGTACATATCACCAAGTGTCCAAGCGGTTAGGAAATGAATTACCAGCTACACAAAGGTGATGGAATGTGACTATATTACGACGGGTACCAACCACTACAGATAAAGACCCTGTCCCTCTATACCTGTTTACAGGTAAGCGTAACATAACAATGAAATTTGAATAATTCTACCCATAGTAATAAAAAATCATTAAGAAATTACACAAGTTGAGTCTTCTATAACTAAACATTTATTATTCCTATTCCCCTATACATCTGAGCCCTAATGGCTACAGAATCCTGTTCTATAATAACGAGCGTACCATTATGAAATTTCGCTCTAAGTTCATAATAGTGTATAATTAATGGAAACGAAGAGCTTCTTAGTATCATATCTAATATGAGAATTTTAGGTCGTTTTTTAACTCCCCTTTTTGGTTTAATGTGGTTTATATATTTACCTGGTACCAGTTATGTTAGAAATATCACCTTTCTGATTTTACATGAGGAGAAACCGTTTTAAACTCTTCAGTCAAGCGCGCCATATAAAAAATGGCTAATAATTGCAACATATAAGACAATGCAAGATTACATAACTCAAGAATATAAAACAAAAGGAAAATAGACAAGCAGTATCATTACAAAATATTTCCAATGGTTTCTTTTTCTTTTCTTTTTAAATTGGCGATTTGAATGTTGTATTGATCTGCCGCTTTCATGGGATATCTAATAGAAAAATAGGTTTTGTGAATAATTTTCAATAATAACCATTTTTGTTTTATCTGTGCCTGCTTGCCAAATGTCCTATATAGTAAATGACTGAGAAAAACCATGAAATATGTCAAGATAAATTCATTAATGATAATCATCACTATTAATGGCAATTGCAACGTCACTATTTTCTTCTCTAGGCTTTATCAATTTACTTCATGAAAAATATGAGTATTTTTCCTTGCTAAATTATCTGAATGTGTGTCATAACAACTCCATCGCAGGATATATTAATCCGAAATGACCCATCATGTTCTTGCAGCGATGAAAATAAGCTATTTCGAGACATATTACCGATACATTATGGCAATAACCCTTCACCAATAGCAGTATAAAATGCTCATTTGAGAGAAAATTGCCTCATTTGGCAGCTGGTAAAAGTATGTTCTATGAATTACCCCTGCTGCGATATGCATTTTTCATTTACCTTGCTCATCTAGAAAATGACATACAATAATTTAAAACGATAATGAACTTCCATGTAACTCATTCTAGAAAGTACAGTTTTACGTCAGATGTTATTTTCTTTAGTGGCTGATTTTATAAGCCTTGAAATTTGATACTGAAAATATGCAGATACACACACACACACACACACACACACACACATATATATATATATATATATATATATATATATATATATATATATATATATATATATATATATTATGATTCTTGATGAAATACATATAATAATCCTTTATTGTTGAAAGAACAGTTTCCTGTGAATATCCTTGTAATTGCAGACAGCATTCGAGACTATAAAGTAAGTAATTCATTTGGAATATTTTGATGTTTTTTATGATTGATGATTCAAAAATTTATTGTACATATATTTTTCTATTATTTTGACTTATTCTTAATAATTCTGTAGTTGAAATGAGATACTTTTTTTCAACTAATCACTATCTTAAAACCACAAATCACCTACTTTTATTGAGAAACTATCATACGGTAAAGATTCTTCATCATATTTTCCAAGATTTTCTTTTTAAAAATCTCTCTCTCTCTCTCTCTCTCTCTCTCTCTCTCTCTCTCTCTCTCTCTCTCTCTCTCTTTTACATACACACTCCACAGTGGTAAATATTCATAATATATGAGCTGCAGATGAAGATATTGTGTTTCTGTTCTGAATCAAGTTGGAAGAAGGGGAGAGACTAACTAAAATTAGAACATTCAAGAACTGATGTAGGTTGATAATTGAACAGAAGGATGCTGACGCTCCAATAATTATAGATATAACTTGGAGGTGGTCAGCTGATGAGAGTTTCTGGATATAAATAGTCATGTACTTGAAGTAGTTGTAGAGATTGCTGCTAAAATATTCATATATCTTATCGTGATGCTGTTATTGCATACTGCATTTTCACCATATAATATTGAACCATAAAGTGAAAATGGTTTCAAATACATAAAAAAATATCTCTAAAATATCTTAAAATTGTGTCAGCTTTCGGAGGATTAAAGGGGCCCCCGCCTCGAACCACCAGCTGATTTGGTCACGTTTTCTGACCCCTACTTATTGAGTTTGCTGCATCGGCGCTTGTATATATCCCTTTCTGAGTGAGGATCTCTTGATGTGGTGAAAAAGTTTCGCTTGTCATATAAAGGGCCACCAATGCTAGGTTGACTTGCTGTGAACGATCGGACGAAAGTCTCTCCCCATCACCAATCCGCAGAGGCCAGCGCGTTATTGAAAACTTATAAAGCTAAGGACATGAATTGTATATATATATATATATATATATATATATATATATATATATATATATATATATATATATGTATATGCATGTGTGAGTCCACAAAATTTGTCAAGAAATTGATCCTAGTTTTATCTAATTAGATATAAAAATAATACCGAAATATAGAAATAAAGGTCTTTAAATAACAAGAATTCGAAACAATGCCTGTAAATATTAACCCTAAGATGGAGTGTTATCAACCAAAACTATCCAACATTTTAAATAAATTATATATACTACTAATAATTAAGTAAATATTGTACATATAGGCAATATATCTACATGTTTTCATTCTAGTGGTATGAAAAAAAGGTAATTACGCAAAATAAATAAGTTACAAGATTGAACATAAATTATAAATATTTTGTTTCTTTCTTTTCACAATGTGAAATAGAAGAATACTCACAAAATTCAGTCACAATATTTTGCCATTGGAAATATCCTGCGTCACTTGTAACCTTCGATATTCATGAAAATGCAATGAGCAACAAATTGATTCTGGCACTTTCTCGGGAGTCTTCTATAGTAGCTGTTATCTGATACCGATGAATCTATATATGAATAACGAGAAACTTCCAATGTTCAATATTTCGGGGTGGGTTATAATGTATAGAGTCACACCATTTTCTTGACCGTTGTGCAGAAGCTTTTTTTTATTTTAGTTTCAATTCGCTTTACTTCATTTCCGTATCTAGCACCACCTTTCTTACATTTTCCCCTTTTACCATAAATTCCATTACTTTATTTCATATATTAACTATACTATTTTATATAATTTCTCTTTTTCACGGCTGATAGTTCCCTTGTAATTAGTAGTAAATAAAATGAGTAAGAATCAAATCTTGTTATCCCTACTAAGTTTTTATCATTTTGAAGAGTCGATTTTCTTTAAAAGGATCTTTAAATACTTTCTACTATTCACACGCTAATTTTACACTAATGTCTTAATCCTGTTTTTTTTTTTTTTTTTTTTTTGGGGGGGGGCTTTTTTCCGTCCAACCCATGGATATAGGCAAATATATATTAATAGTGGGTACTATGTATATATATATATATATATATATATATATATATATATATATATATATGTATATATATATATATATATACATATATATATTATATATATGTATGTATATATGTGTATATATATATATATATATATATATATATATATATATATATATATATGTATATATATACATATATATATATATATATATATATATATATATATATATATATATATATATATATGTACATATATGTACATATAGATATATATATATATATATATATATATATATATATATATATATTATATCTATACATACATATATATATACTGTATATATATATATATATATATATATATATATATATACCCACAAACTTTTTTATACCTGAATCGTATGACATCCACATACGTCGCAGGACCTATGAGTATTTTGAACATTATTATAATTTTATCAATTTGTATTACTTTTATTCATTTTAATTGTTTTCTTATTCATACTAATTTTGATAGTTGTATAAATTAATATAATTTGAAAAATTATGATATCACTATAGTTTTAAGAAAATATTTATAACTAAAATAATATCGGTAATTTCAATTTTTATATTCAAAAATATCTTTTAATATTGAATATAGTATACCACGTGAGCAAAGACTTAAGAGAAATTCTATCTAATAATAAGAAAGTCTGTCCATCAAGGCCTTGAAACTAAGCAGAGGAAAAATCGAAGTAACAGTCATTATCATACCTAATAGTGTTAGTATCGAATCTCAATTCGATTTCGGCTCGGCATACTGTCGAAGTCTTGCCAGGCCAGAAATTTTGGTATTAAAATGAAGTTTTCATGTGTGTGCGTGAGGTCTCTTTATACATGCCTGTCTTTAAGTATATGCATGATTGAGTAAACATAATATACATGTGTAATCATATACACTCCTATTTTTTAAATATTCAAATCCCACTTTTAGAGTAAAGATTTCTGTGAATTCAGAAATGAACCATCCCTGCTAACGAATTCGATATGTTTCTGTCTGGGTAGCCGTCCTGCCACAAAGCCACTGTTTCTGTATGAAGGGAACAGAATCATCAACCAGTTTCACGGAGGGAAATTGCTTTTGGCGGTGAAGACGACGGAAGTCAAATAAAGCATTTGATGACCAAACACAGGCTTCGTCCTCCGTTTTGGCACTTGCCTGTACATTACTCTTCGGAATTTCAGCCACCAAACCTATTTCATATGCTGTGTTTTTTGTTTTTCGTTTCATGTTTTTCTTTTTTCCTTGGGTGATCCTTGTGTTCTTCGATTACTTTTGTTAATTTCCATATCCTATTAACTCGTTGATTAACGTGTTGCGACTCTAGTCTGTAGGTAACTAATCAATCAACTCATTTCTAATTTCTAAAATACACGAACTCTGATTCCTCTTACAAAGGAAGAACTAAATTTAGAAATCTCAAACTGACAGTTGTAGTCAACTTTAAACTAAATTCAAGCCTAAAGGTAAATATCAGTATAAGATTAGAACAAGAAAATATAATATCGGGAACCTATAAAATATAATATGGTTCTGGATATAATTCTCATAATACATTCAAGTCTCTCCTTTCCTTACAGACCAAAGGCCTTTCTTCTTCCTTTGATGGTGCCTCTTCTGATATTTCTGAATGGAACATTACCCGTAAAACAGCAATCGGCTCCATACTGCTCCAAGGATTATGCTTTTTAATGAAAAACACACACACATACACACATATACGATATATATATATATATATATATA
>NC_090750.1:50322963-50335463 GCF_036898095.1 Palaemon carinicauda | reverse complement strand
TGCAAATATACATAATTTTTGAAGTTTAGCTATTCTTAAAATATATAATGACTCGTATAACTATATATTTTTTTTAATTCAATACGGGGGGAACTTATGCAAAGTATACCGACACCTAAACCACTTTTATTTTTTAATTGATCCAATAATGAGTAAACATTAATAACATAACTTTATTGCAACTGTAAAAATACTTTTTGTCGGTAAAGGATCTTTTATAATCAATATAACGCAGTTTTGTACTTTTCCTTTGAGCGCACTACCGTTAATCTTTGATGGCATTGTACCCACAAACAGAAAAGCGTGGTCTCGCATGACTCGAGCACATATTCACAGACAGTCAATTGTAATTTCATTATCGTATATTATTCATACTATTCATTTCTCAATTTTTATTCTATAACATTATTCAACACAGCTATTTAACTGTTTATAAACTAGATATAATTTAGTTACCGATATTAAGGAAGCCGAAGAACACCTTTCTGTGGCATGATCCTGACGACGTCTTCTAGCAAAGAGAATCTTTGAACGCCTGTAAGACTACTGTGAGGTACTCAAACCGATGATGTCACTAAGCACCTTGAAGATTAAATGTATATGATTGATCAGACGTAATCTAGGTAATATCTTCCATCTACAAGTTTTAGCATGCTGTTATGTACCATGTGTTCAGGTAACCGTTTAAGGTCACTTGCGTCATAAAAAAGATAAATATATATTTATATGATAGAACATACATAAAGAGATTGAAAAGAATGCATGTTTATATATATATATATATATATATATATATATATATATATATATATATATATATATATATATATGATAAAATTTTGCGAGATTTTAGTTTAAAGTATTTCAGAAATGTTAACATGCAGATGAAGCTTATATAAAAATAAGAAAAGATAACATCGTGATTCAATGCATAACATAAAATTATACATTTTATTTTTTTTTCATTCAAACTAAAATTAAATTTCACCAACTTATTTTATCGTTTAAAGTAAACGCCTGTACTGCAAAGAGACCAGATTTTTTTTTCTTGGGGAGGGGGGATGGGGTTGCCGAAATCATGATTAATACTAACTATGAACTTCAAATAGACTCTTGAATAAAGAACCGTCTTTCACGGAAACATTTTAATATTTCTCAATCCTGTAGTTGTGGAAGTCTCTCTTCTCTTCTCGAATAACCATCATGATATTCATGAAATTTAGGGATTGACTGGAAGCCACCTCTGAATTGCCAATTTTCTTTATTAAATTATCCAGTAATCACCGAGACATGTAATGCGAATCTCGTTTCAATTAACCTCATTTCTCAGTTAATGGAAAGTCATGGAACGTGCAACTAGTGTTCGTACTAATTATACTTGTTCTTTATGGCTTCATTATATATTATTAAAATATTCTTAATGAATTAGGATATATACACACTTACACAAACACACACACACACACACATATATATATATACATATATATATATATATATATATATATATATATATATTGTATATATATACATATATTTATACTGTATATATATATATATATATATATATATATAAATATATATATATATATATTTATATATATATATATATATATATATATACAGTATAAATATATGTATATATATATATATATATATATATATATATATATATATATATATATATATATGATGTTGTCTTGTGTGTAGTATTAAGTGTAGTTTTTATAGAATATAATACATATTTTTTATTTGTTCTACGACTTTCCTTCAAGGAGAAAGAATTACTGTATATTATTTGTAAAGATATAATTTATCTAAAATGCCTATTTCATTGTTAAAAAAATAAAAAACTGTCACTAAGTCATTCATTCAATCATTACCCAATGGCTGGTTGGTACAAAAGTTTCTCGCATGTAATAGACATAAATAGCTTTGCTGATGTTGCTCGAAATTACCCGAACAATCAGTTACGTATACAAACAAGTCATGATACTGTCAATTAAATAAGTATTTATTTATTGCTATTCGGGAATGATTTCACTCATTGGAAAGAACCACGTGTGTTTTTGAGTACATATCAGTATGAAACCACAATGAGATTGCAGCACAAATTCTCGCAATCAGAGAGAGAGAGAGAGAGAGAGAGAGAGAGAGAGAGAGAGAGAGAGAGAGAGAGAGAGAGAGAGAGAGAGAGAGAGCTGCTACTATGGCCGCCAGTTTTTTAGTCCTGTACTGTTCTTTAAATGGCGTGTTGTCAACGAAGATTACGGCAGTGTGTAAAAGGCACTTTATAGGAAGACTTTTACAAAAGATGAACTGCGATAATTTGGGTAAGTTACATTAGTTTTTTCACACTTTATACTATGGTATTAGAAGTGTATATAATAAAATCCTTTGGGAAAATTAAAACTTCAAGTACCTGTGTTCTCGTAGCTGTTTGATGATTTAATTGGCTTTTTATTCGTTCTGTGTACTTCAGTATTTTTATTTTTCTAGATATAATCTTATTCCACACTTTAACCGCTGAGATTGTTGTTATTATTATTCAAGTAAAAGTAAATGTGAAATTTTGTTTGTTTATAAAAAAAAAAAAAAATTTGAGTTAAGATTTTCATATTATTCCATTTGTTGAATTAATTTGCTTGATATAACCAAGATACGTGTCCCTTCAAATTTATTGACATGTGAACATAATGAAGAAACATTAGTTTAGTTCATACAGTTTTATTGAAATGGCTCTAATTGAGGTGATATAATTATAGTTGTTCAGTATTTAATAGAACGATGCCCTTTGCATTTAAATTTTTATTATCATATTGATACCTAACAATATGAGTAATTCTTTTGAGGGATCACTGTTGTCTTTGGAGTACTCAGCCTTTTTTTTTTCATAAAACTTCAAATATGTGGTTGTAGTGAGTTAAGTCTTTAATCATTGGGGACTGTTAAGTGCAATTACTATTTATATAAAACACATCGTAAACAAAAGACTTCCGTAGATGATATAAACACATACTATACTATACATGCCTAACCACTAACACACAAATACAAACAAATACAAATGCAAACTGAGTTTATTGGTAAAATTTTAGGTATAATTAGAGCTGTTCAAGTTCTTTATTACATTTATTGATTGCCAAGCTTCAACTTTGGTGGGAATAGCAAAACTGCCCGTCACACGAAAGCATAACATTGCGTCAATGAAATGAAGTCAGGAATGAACGATGAAAAAATAACTTAAAATAAAACATGTCCAGATAGATACTGCGAAACAGACAAATGACACTCCAAAAGCGTTCCTTAGTTATAAACACATAAAAAAAAAAAAAAATTTTAAACAAGTAATTGGATACATCGCCCAAACAAACTCCTTTAGGTATATGGCAAAGTACCCTTTATTATTGACAACAGTCATTAAAGCCTGCTAATTGGGGCTTAAGGGTTTGATTACATTTGTGGCAGTTGAATATCGATGTATATAATGATATATATATTTTATTGATATCAATTCGTAACAGTCTATTATCAAATTTATATTTCACATGGAAAGACATATTTCAATATCTGAAAACAGAAAATATTGTTATAAAAAGTAATAATATTTAACACATTGCGATAAAAATTTCATTATAACACCAAATGTAGATCAATAGAGGAACCAAACAAAACTTGCAAGGTTGATATAAATATAAATAAATTTAACTGACAATAAACATTTCACCAATAAGTAAAACATAAAATATGTAGAATTTTTTAAAGATAATTGCATGTCTTACCATAATGTGCATACCTTTTTATTAATGCACACATGAGAAATACAAAAAGTAGTCCTCTAAACCTTTTTTTAATAGGATTAGATGTAGACTAAAATATGAAAAAACTGCAAAGTTCATGCGTCAGTTATCTTATAAACCACCTTGATGCATCGCACTGGAAGATGAGAGAGGACTGAATCTTGATCTTTGTGATTAATAATTATTCTTGGGTAAGAGATATTAGAGCATTAAACTACGAAGGTAAAATGCTTTCATACGGCTGATAGCAAAGTTCGCAGAACGTAAAGAAAGCAATATATATCTACCCATACCAAAGCGAGATGAGAGTTCTGTGTAAATTATTTTCTTGTCTGGAAGAAAATTTCTTTAACTAAATTGAAGAGGTCCTTTTGTCCTAGGTGATGACAATATATTCACGGCTTCAACTCTAACAAAAAATGTCCAGGTTTAGTATACTATAAAATAGTTCCCTTGCGTTGGAATATTCTGATATCAATCAAAACTTTGGGTAACTTTCATCAGCGTAGATTCAACTATTCATAAATTATGGAAATGTTACAAACTCATCACAATAGTTCGAGATAACTTGTCCTTTGGTCGTCTAGTTTCAATCACAATTTCAAAGGGTAGCGATTCTGGATATGAACGATTAAGAGAGAACAACGACAAACCCGGTATATATATATATATATATATATATATATATATATATATATATATATATATATATATATATATATATACATATATATATATATATATGTATATATATATGTATATATATATATATATATATATATATATATATATATATATATATATATGTATATATATATATATATACACATATATATATATATATATTTTATATATATATATATATATACATATATATATATATATATATATATATATATATATATATATATATATGCAAAGAAAGAGAAAGATGGCACATTTCAATAATGATAAATATTACGCTATAGTCAAGCATTAGAGGATGCTGTCCGTTAATATTTGTCTGTTTATTTAGAAATGATAACCAATTCTTCATTTCTTGTCTAATATGGTACATAAAATTTTCTCCAACTTATCATCAACTATAAGGGAAATTATTACGAAGCGCAAGAGATTTTGGCGCTAATTCTCAAAGTGTATGATAGTAATTCATTCCCGACCGGAAGACGTAAAATTCATAAGAAAAAATCTGCAGTCCATCGACACAATTTGTTGCTAGGTGGTATATCATTATCGTGAATACGCAGCTTATTACCGATCACGAATTTAAATAGTTTATGAATGAGCATATATAATGTGTTTTTCTATTAATGGTATTTTTTTTTCTCGCATATATATACTGGAAACATTATTTTATTGCATTTTTTTTAGCTTGTGTATAATGATTGGGTTTTTTACTGGCATATTATAAAGATTTTGTCGGTTTTTGGTGCCCAAAGCAGATATGAAATATACTTTGTCCTCAAATCTGCAGAATTCTAAGAAATGTCTCAACAAAAGACTTTACTGCTGGGGGTAGATTGGGTCTTACCAACTCGATCCTCTCTTCCATCACAGCCTTGAGTATATCAAGGAGGAGGAGGAGGAGGAGACAAATAAGAAACTGTATACTGGACGCTTCGGTAACAGAATAGCACTTAAGAATATTAAATTCTGAGAAAATTTCATTGCAAGAACTTTTAGTCTAGAAAATCATTAAATAGTATTCACGTTCAAGACTCAGAGAGCATTTAGAAAGCTTTAAAATATATCAAAATAATTACCCAAGGATTCAAAAAAGCTTGTTGTCTTCATAAAGAAAACTTTTTAATTATTTTTGCATGGTAAATCTTCGAATTGCGTCAGTTAATATGAATTATATTCTTGGTTGATATATATGTGAGTCGCCAAACTACGTTTTATTTATAAAAAAAAAAAAAAAAAATTAAGGGAAGATATGTTTTATTATATTGAAAGTTTGTCAAATTCTCTTGATGCTAATAACTGGAGATTAATTATCCCGAACAAATGGAAAACTTTTACTTTATCTCAGTTTCAGAATAAAAATAAATAACAAACTTAAAAAGAAATATATGGATTATTATTATTATTATTATTATTATTATTATTATTATTATTATTATTATTATTATCATTATTATCATTATTATTATTATTATTATTATTATTATTATTACTACTTGCTAAGGTACAACCATGGTTGGAAAAGCAAGACTCTATAGGCCGAAGGGCTCCAACCAGGAAATTAGCCCAGTCAGGACAGGTAATAAGGAAATGAATAAACTACAAGATAGGTACTTTAAGCATTAAAAGAAAATATATTAAGAACAGTAACACCATTAAATGATATATTCCATCTATAAACTGTTCAAACAGAGAGAGAGAGAGAGAGAGAGAGAGAGAGAGAGAGAGAGAGAGAGAGAGAGAGAGAGAGAGAGAGAGAGAGAAATTAGTGATTTAGGAATGGCAGGTAAAAATACAAATCGTCCAGATGCAGTGAGAATGAATAACTTTTAGATTAAAAGGTTTCACGTATTAGGTATTCTGAGAATGAAGTAGAATTTTAGAGTTATAATAACTGTTACCATTAGATTAAATGTTTATTCCAGGGGTTGAGCTTCCAGTTCTCATTAGAATTCCAAGATTTGGGAGGGAGATCTACTTTTACATTTAGTCGCCCAAATACAGACAGATGGGCAACCACACACATACACAGTCACAGAAACATATTTAATCATCTATATATATATATATATATATATATATATATATATATATATATGTGTGTGTGTGTGTGTGTGTATGGATATACACACACACACACACACACACATATATATATATATATATATATATATATATATATATATATATATGTGTATATATATATATATATATATATATATATATATATATATACATATATGAGTGTGTCTTTTGTAACTAATTGATACATAAGTATTAACAATGGCTCTAGAATAAGTACCAAGATTATGATGAAATTTTCTATTCCATGTTTGTACATCTAATACTAGTTTTAGTTGGCATATGTAATGCTCATGAAAGGCTTTCTGGTTTAAAAGCTACTCATTTATGACAGAGACTAGGGACAATGACATTTCTTTAGATACCAGGGCAATACCCTGCAATCTGACCATATATACATACGATCAACGTCCAAGCCTCCTCTCCACCAAATCTACTGCCAGGAAAGGCCTAAAAATGGTTGCTGATGACTCGGCAGGTAGATCTATAGGTTCCCAAAAACCCAGTTTCGCTATCCTGACCTAACTAGAATTATGAGGTTGTAGACACTAAAAGAAACTATCGAGCTTATGTGAGACTCGACCCCAGTCCTGCAGAGACGTTTCATATAGGCCATCGCAACTTAAAAGTTTATTAAAAAGGGAAGGAGCTCTGTAAGGATACACAGCCTCATCAAGTTTCTAATGTCCAGAGAAAAATAATAATGTAAGACTAAATGGTAATTCGTTATGACAACATCTACCTTAATACGATGCATCTTTACCCAAGACATCAGACTCCATGAGAGGGAGACAAAATCATTGTGAATCCCATCCTAGTCCGAGGAAAGAGATGATTTCATCAATTATTTCCACTGACTACATGCCTCCAACGGCGTTTTGGAACTCGTCCATAATGCCTTCTTTGATGTTCTTACCTTGCCTCCCACCCACCCTCTCTCTCTCTCTCTCTCTCTCTCTCTCTCTCTCTCTCTCTCTCTCTCTCTCTCTCTCTCTCTCTCTCTCTCTCTCTCGTGATGCTTTCATGGCATAAGAAGATTATGACCATGTGATATATTTATTAATTAGCATTATACCCTCTTATGATCATTATATCATAAATAACTCATGAATATATGAGCCTTGTATAAGGTAAAATTTAGCAATGAAAATAAAAAAAATAAAAATTTATATATATATATATATATATATACATGTATATATATATGTATATGTATATTATATATATATAAATATATATGCATAATATATATATGTATGTATATTATATTATATATATATATATACATGTGTATGTATATATATATATATATATATATATATATATATAGTATAAATATTATTTATATACACATATATATATATTTACATATATACATGTATATAGTATATATATATATACATTTATATAGTATATATATATATTATATACATATATATATTTATATATATATTATATATATCATATATACATATATATATATATATATATATATATATCCAAAGGATTTGAGAAAGCTATAATTGGAACACCATTTGAAGCATAACTTACGGAAAAAGACAATTTTTTTTAGTATGGCTAATATCAACAAGTTCCAGACTGATAACGATGAAGCTGTACCACGTCTTATGTTTTTATCTTTTTCAATAAAAACAATGAATTTGAGAGGGTCAGAGGAAAAGGAATACCTCAGATTTAGAGAAAAACGTCAGAATTGTTATTTTTTATGAATTAAAAAGAAAGGTTTCTTATGACTAATAAAAAAACGCAATCAGCTAGCTTATGTTCCCCCACAGTGAAACAATAAACTTTAGAAATATTTAATGCTTGATAGACAGAAGCAGGGGTGTAACTCACGGGGGGATATGTCCCCCACCAAAGTTTGAGATAAGGGGGGCACAGCATACTCTGTCCTCGCTGATATCAGAAATATTATGGTTAAATATCACGCTTCTACGACGACAGAGTAACTAAATTTATATTTTTTACCACTTAATGCGCATCCTTAAGTTTTCTTTTAGCTTCTGAAGAAGATTTATATAACTTTCGAAAAACATATGTTTATATCATAAAGTATTTTATTTCTGTATTTTTTTCTCGAATGCCGAACGTTTCACTGTTTATGTTTACTTACAAAGACGAGTTAAAATGTCACTGTACCAAGTGACAGTAGATTCTATAAGGTCAGTGTTTTTTAATAAAGGTGCGTGCTTAAAGGTTTTCTATCAAGGATTGGAAGGAGTAGGATTTGTGCAAAAAGTACATAATAATATGTGAAATAAAGTTTTAAATTGTATTTTTATCATCTCGAATATTCATCATCCGGGCTTATACCCAGTGCCCATATAAACAATGATGTATTGCATAATAATCTATAATTTCTCATGAAACATATAAAATAATTATCATATATATGAGTATTACAATTTGAAAAACACGTAAGTTTTATGGAGCGTAAAGGTAAAATAAACTGTTGAAGGGACAAGAGTATAATTATTTTTCACAACTAGTATTTCAGGATACTTATATGAAGTTGGAAGCTGTGTAATACCTTAACAAAAACTCGTACTGAAACGAGTGTTCTTTACAAAGATAATAAGCGTTCACTGTCTCTGAACTCCATAAAGGTAAAGGTGTCTGGATTCAGTTCTGGTTTAATCAGAATAGATGGGATTGAGAAGGTTATCCGTGTAAGCCCAATCCCTAACTGTGGTGCCCAAACATAGCAGTGTCATCATTAGTAAACATCCTAAACTCTGAGTCCAGGACTGAGACAATACCTCTGCCATACGATTGCTAGAAAAATGCTTTTCCACTGTACTAGACAGGCGGATAACCGGTCAGTGTTACTCTTTGGTTCTATTTAATAATTTTTTTTTATGGTTTTGCAGAATATAAATATTCAAAAAAATTTTGGTGAGATCAAGAGATACTAATCTAGGCCTAGCTCAAATGCCATGCCCTAAGCAAACGAGTGCAGTACGTTTTGGCGCTGCTCTTTTGGCGACGATGATTTGGCACCGCCGTTTTAGCGCTAAATGGTTTTGGCACTCGTTATTTTGACGTAGCCCATTTGGCGCCAGCTTGAAAATTTTCTGACCTGATATATATATATATATATATATATATATATATATATATATATATATATATATATATGTATATATATATATATATATATATATATATATAAATATATATATATATATATATATATATATATATATACATGTGTGTTTATATATATTGCATGAGTCAAAAATAACATAAAAATAAAAAAGTTAAATTTATTTTCAGCAATACAGTGTTAAAATCTACAAAAATGAAATAAAATTAAATATTTTCACTAACATGTTAATGCATTTCATAGTTATATGCCAAACCACGTAAGTATTCCAGTGGTTCCCGTGAATCAAACTGCTGTATTATAGTTAAAATGCGTTCACCAGTCTTAATGTATTTTAGGCGTTTTCGAGCAGGAGGAATCTCAGCCATTAGTTGTTCATAATAAGAATTACGTCCTTTCTGAATTCTTTTTATGCCATCGATGAATTTCCATATAACTGGGTGGTTCATTCCAAGTTCTGCATAGATTTTCCTGTGCGTAGCTTCAGGATGATTGTTTGTCCTGTCCTCACCTAATATCGTTCGACTAAACATATTCCACATTTGCGTAAGGAAAAGTGGTGAACGTCGGCCATTTTCCCTCCTCAGAGGTCTTCCTACATAATTATCTTCGACCCAGTTCAGTAACGGCTGGAGTTCATCAGGTAAATATTGCGCCAAAGCATCGATGTAAACGTCCATGTGAGAAATAGGTACAAAAGATAAAGCAACGATCATTTTGGCTTTTACTGAGAAGTCGGGGTCATTATTATAAAAATGTTGGAGCCCAAGTTGTTTCAGGTGCTTATGAATATTATGTGCAAAATGGAAGAAGCAGCCTTTCAACTCCACATCCGGAAAACATTCTGTCATTGCAGAAAAAGCTGCTTGTTCGTAATCACAATAAATGCCCTTTGGTTGCAGCTCTGCAGACATCTCAGATATCATTCGAAACATTTTCACGTATGTTGTTCGACGCTTATTAGGTAATAGGGCATATAGTATAGGGAGAACTCCTTCATACTTTCTTGCCATAATTACGTATACCTGTGCAAATAACGGAGGAGACATCTTAAACGTGCCATCGGCGTACCACACATCAGAATCACGTAAAATATTTACCCAGGTCTTTCTACCAAATATTAAAATTCTTTCATGTTCATCTCTGCTATCTCCAAGCAAAAAGTCTTCAAATTGACCACCGTGCGTAAGGTAAAGTTTGTACTCGTCCGGTATTACTAATTCACTTAAACTGAGAGTGTTTGCAGGCGCAGAATATATTTGATTTCGCTTTCGTCGTACAATTTTTTTCATGGCACCGGAAGTGGGCAGTGCTGCCAGAGCAGCTTGAGAGCTATTTTCAATGTAAACATTAACAACTGATGACGTCACTTCAAAAGTTTCCTCTGCTTTACGTTTTACGCTTGTTTTAATTTCAGCAACTTCCACATTTACTGCTGACGCACCAACTTCCACATTTACTGCTGACGCACCGTGTGAATGTCTATGATGGGATGAGGTGATCACTAAACGAGACACAAATTTGCGGGTGGTCCTTAAGTTTGTTTCTTGGCGCCAAAACAGCTCATCACCAAAACAATGAGTGACAAACTGTCTATCGCCAAAATGGCGGCGCCAAATCGTCAGCGCCAAAGAGTCGGTGCCAACTCGTCCTATTCCGAAGTAAACACCAGTCTCAACTCAACCTCAAGGCCAAACACAACTTTCAAGCTCTTCATAAGCACTAGGAAGCCCAGCAAAGCCACCAGTTCCTGCACAACCACCAGGCCCAGCAGAGCCTTTGGTTTCTGATGAGCTAGATGCAACACGCTCTAATCCATCTGCATGGAGACAAACTATATTTCAATTCCTGATGAGATATTTCAGTCGAAAACACAAAATTCCCGTACAAATGATGAAAAATGAGGCTACCATATCAACAAAAAGGGTTCAAGGACCACCCATGGTGGCATTATGATGTTAAATCAGAATCTGTTATTTGCATACATTGTTTCCAAGCAACATGAATAAAATTGAGGCATCTTTATAAAAAAAGTTGATGGAACAATCATCAAAACCCGATTTAAGAATTAGAAGAAACCCATTCAAAGATTAAAAAGCCATGAAAAATCAAACCATCACAAAGGTTGACGTACCATAAAGAAATCCAACTGTTAAAACAGAACTGAATTTATATAAAACTACAGAGCAAGCTCGTTCATGATTGACATTGCTGAAGTTGATCATATTTAAATGTCTGGCTATACAAGGGATAACATTAAGAGGACATAACGAGGATTTATGGGATTATAGGTGAAACTATTCTACGTAATATAAGTGGTTCCCATGCATAATGGATGAAATTCATGATATTCAAGGGATTAAACAGCACTGCATTAGTATTAGGTATGTTAACAAGGAATTGTAAGTGATGTACTTAAAATTGAAGACATGCAATAAACTACTGGTAATTCTTAGAGGATTTTTTTTTTTTTTTTTGGTTAATTTTACCGTTAACAAGCCCATTTTTCCAAACTTATGATGTTACCAGCAATATATTTTGTCACTATAAACCCTGGCAGGTAGGAGTCAATTGGTCACAGCCACTCATATTGTATGTTTATTGAAGTGCGCATGCCACTCAGCTGGTTATATAAAAAGGCATTCTAAGCATCACAGACAGCAAGAAATGCATTGGAAATGTACAACACTAGGGAAACCTGTACCAAGATTCTTGAAAGTTCAAGAGTGTAGTTGAATGATATATCCAAATTTGATTATGGAGTAAATTCTCCTGGTGCACTGAAGTGTATCTTTCCAATTTTCTTT
>NC_090750.1:50307963-50315463 GCF_036898095.1 Palaemon carinicauda | reverse complement strand
GAAAAAAATAACATCAGTCCTGATGTTTAAACTTCGTATCTGTCGTACAGCATACCTAATAGAATCACATAAGTCTTTGTAACAAAAGACGTAAAATTAAAAGTTAATTTATATATACTGACTTCAATGAAAAGTACAATCAAATAAATAGCGAAAGTCTTATGTAATTTACATACATTATTTAAACTTAAAAGAGAAGAACTCACCTTACGAGCTGGCTATACACCTCTTAAATACCCAAACAAAATACATGAATAAAACATTTACAGTATACTAGACCAGCTTCATAAGAATATATATACAATGTATATATATTATATATTATATTTATGATTCTATTGATTTTATAAATACGGCATCTAGCTGGTGGTGACATGATGCAAATACTCTTTACATATGTAATAAAAGGAACTATTTCAGGTATGGTGAAGAGTGGCACGCTTAGAGATTTCTTCACTATAGAACTAATCAGGCCATTCCAGTGTTTAGGGCATTTAGTATACACACACAATAGGTTTACATCTTTGTTCTTAGACCGCAAGCTGAAAGAATTGTCAATGGATTTAGTCAGGACAATCAGATAAAGCCTTATATACCAACTGAAATCATGCGCATCACAATGAATATTGGCAATTCTGTGGCCTTATACAGCTACAAGAATAAAGTAACAGTGCTCTACCAGAAATTATACACAGCAAAAAAGGATTCAGCTGCTATCTACAGTTCACCATATGAAAACCAACGTCAAGGGAAATAAAATGTAAATCCATATGTTTTATAATGCTACAAAAAGGGGATTGAACACCTTCGACCAAATGTATTGTAACATCTAACCCAGACTGGCCATCAATAGGAATATTTCTTTAGTTATCCAACGTATATTTGGCCCCGTACAACAGGTCCCCACGCCACAATGGGAAGAGGCAAAAAGACAGAAATGAGATAAAGGTGCCTTTTTGCCCAAATTCCTCCTCACCTAGGAGGAAACTTTTGTGTGTAAATTGCAAACCATCTTTCCATCGTCATACTACGACACTCTGCCCTTACTGTCCACAAGAAAGGGTAATATTCATTATTTTTTTTATCGTAGAATTTTCTATAATCCAGCAATAATATGCGCATATTATAGGCCACATAGATCATAAAAGCATAAAAATTCCTGCTCCACTAAAGTTTTCTTTATTAAAAAAATTATAAGTATTTTTCATTTTATGATATTCAACTAATAATAAAATTTTATGGTTCCAATTTTCATGTCTTAATTTATAATTTATATTAAAAAAATATTTTTGGCAAACTATTTTCATGTCTAAATTTACAGTTTATATTTTTAAAAAAATTTATTTTTGACGCATTTTTTTTTTTTTCCAAGCAAAGATTTACCATTTCTTCCATATTGTTCTCTTACCATCGTCATATCCCAAAACTGCACTTTTTGTATCCAAGAATGGCTAGTATTCATTATTTTCTATTTAATTTTAAAATTTTCAATAATTCTAGCAATAATTTGTATATATTATAAGCCACATAGATCATAGATTCATTAATATCAGAGGAGAAAATTCCTGCTCTACTCTAGTTTGTTAAAAATAGAAATAAAATATTTACCATATTTTAGTAAATGATCTTTTTTTAATCATATTTAACTATTATTAAAATTCTCAGGATACAATATTCATGTCTAGACATAGATTACAAGGAAGGAAAAAAAAAAAAAAAAAAAAAACATTGACACAAGCTATTTTGGGGGCTGCTAAAAAAAATTCCCCTTTTTCTTTTTTTTTTCCTTTTCAGATTGTACAGTTTCCAGGCTAGCTGATTATTTTTGCAGTGAAGCTGCCTCTGGGTATACTGAAACTGGCTTTAGAATATTTTTAGCAAGTATTAAGTATTAAGGCCAAAAGATCGATGAGAGTGGTAGTATGTCAAAATCGTCAAAAGTTTTCATGTATTAGGTAATAAAAAAATCAGTAGGTTTAATTATTTAAATTTATTAAGTATTTCCTAGTCTTAGATAGCTTGAAGTCAAAGTAGAAGACAAGTCATAAAGATAAAATCTTTACCGGAACTACAAATTGGATTAAAAACAAGCAATAACTATAAGCTACACTTCTACCGGTTGTGCTTCTGCTTTAGATGTTTTCCTGTCCATGGTTAAATGAAACTGAGTTGGAATCAACTTTTATTTCCCTTTATAAGCAGTCCTACTAAAGTCTATTTTTCATGTATTTTCTGTCAGTGCTGACGATAAAAGATTTGTGTTTAGCTAAGGTTTTGAACCCTTAGCCAAACAGAAACATTTAGACAATGAAGTATTTGCATATTTGTTTACTTCGAAACAGGGGTGAATCACGATGTTCAAGAAGAATTTTCTGTTTGGTAATAGTTACCCAGGAAAGCTATATTTTGAAAAGTCAGTCATGAAAGTACAGAGAAAATTGGTTATGACAGTACATATATACAAAAAAAAAAAAGATCATCAAAGCTCTTACAAATACGAAAAGAGACAGTAGAAATAACTTGTCCAATCTAGTCCATGGATTAAAAAATCTAGTGTTAGACACTTGGTTTCGGGAGAAGTGGATTCATAAACCAAATTCAAGACTTTTGTGGAGGGAATAAAGTGATCTGTTCTGTGAACGAAACCACCGAAAAAGACTTCGTCTTGAATTGAAGAACTTAAAACAGTTGCAGTTGAGCATAGCTAAATCAATCAGAACCTTATGGCAAATGCTATTTTTTTTTTTCAGACTATAATGGAAGCATGAAATTTTAACACAAGTTTTTACTTATGAATATATAAAATTATAACATGATTGTTGATAAGTATATGTTAACATTTTTGGAGTATAATGGCACACGGTAACCTGATATCCTGAGATTGGTAATCGATGAAAAGTGGAAAAATAGTTGATTTGTACACAAAAAGAAAATTTCTTTTTACCACCAAGACTCGTGTCGGTCTTTCAATAAAATAATTTGTTTTTCTTACTTTGTTTGAGTAAAGTCCCACAGAAAGAAGTAGAAAAATCAAATTGCTGAAGGCTCCTCGACCTCCAAGGCTAAGTTTTCCAATATCCAGAGAAGAGATTCTGGGTAAAGTCAACTGCCTTGTTTCTGGATATAAATTTTATCTGGCCCACAAGCCTCAATTCTTTTTTCTTTTATTCTTTACAGTTTTTGTTAATTCGTGATATTCTTTTAACTGAATGAACATCATCTTTGGCCTATATTTTTTTTTTACTTACTTCTTAATTCTTTTGAATAAATATATTCTTGCTTATATCTTTTAATAGATAATTAATTTTTCATTTAAGCTGGACTCAAATATAAAAATCTTATTGATTATCTTTGAGAATTTATAGTACGAGAATACTTTTACTTGGACGCCAAATGAATATATACATATAGAAAAAATATGAAAAAATATAATTGAATTGTAAATATATTTAAGTTTCCAAATGATAATTCATCCTCATACTTCCAGATGTTCAGAGTGAACTACAAATTTTATCACAAAACATAGACATAAAATAATACATTTGGTGGGAACGAAACAATTTTCCAACATATTTTGTAGGTTTGAGAACAAAGCCTTCAGAAGAATATTGGTAGTTAGATGGTAGGATACGATTAGAGATGAAACTCCAGGAGAGATTAATCGAGCGCCAAGTATGTGAATGAATTCATGGTGAGGGACATATGGAGATCTTTTGGTCATGTTTCTCGCACTCCCCAAGAGAAATATTTCACCAAACCATCAACTGGGCTTCACAAGGCACTAGATGAGTTAGAAGACATAAGGCTACATGGCTGAGGACTATGAAGCGTGAAATAGTAGATGTCGAATGGAGAAGTCTAGATTTAAAACCTCAAGATAGAGACGACTGGCGAAATCTATCTGAGGCTTAGAGTGAGATAATGAAGATGATGATGATGATATATATATATATATATATATATATATATATATATATATATGTATATATATAAACATATATATATATATATATATATATATATATATATATATATATATATATATACTCATCATTATCAACTAATGCTAGGCCACTGAAGGACAAACGTCTCAGAATTGTCCTTTCACTGCAAGAAAAAGGGTCTCAAACATGTCCTTCCATTTTTTTTTTTTTAGCTAGTCAATCACTCGTTTTCTCTTTCTTCTCTTACCTCGTTTGTATCCATGTTGCTTTTTTTTTATATGTTATTGGTATTTCCATCCTTTTTTTTCCGTAGATCTTTGAGTTATAAATAGATTATGGTCTTGGTTTTTAGTAAGGCTCTAAGCTTGTGATGCATACTTTAATACTGATATGATCATTCGATTAAATACTTGTCTTTTTAGATAGAGAGACATTATATTTTTCATAATCTCATTTGTTTACCGAAAGCTCTCCATCAAATGCTTATCCCTCTTTTATATTCGGTTTTTTAGTTTTCATTATCTTAGTTTTACTCATGTTCATTTTCAGTCCATAATTATATGAGATATCTGATATCACTCAATTTGATTCTCAACCGGAATGTTCTCGCTATCTTTATGTAGTTTTAGGATTGTTGTACTACCCGTAAAGTTATCTTCATGTGTTTTAACATAATATTCACAAATATATCTTGCTTTTGGATATCTGAAAGAATCCAACATAATCAAAAGCTTCCTCTAGTCTATAAAACACGCATATAGGAGTTAATCATACGCAGCTGATTTTTCCACTAACTGGTTAATGAAATGGATATGGTCAGTTGTTAAATACCTGCTTCTAAAACCTTCCTATTATCTTGGTTGATTAAAGTCTAGTGGTCTTTTCATTTGGCCTAATATAATCTTTGGAAATATTTTATATATTACGGAGAGTAAACTAATTGGACAGTAATTTTTCAGGTGTTTTCTGTCTTTCTTAATGTGAATTGCTATAGGGATAAAGGTTTTCCAAGCTCTATGTATTGAGAATTCCTGTAAATACTTTGTGCAAAATTCAGTAAGTTATGAAAACTTCATCTCCACACGCGCGCGCGCGCGCACACACACACACACACCTATATATATATATATATATATATATATATATATATATATATATATATATATATATATATATATATAATATATATATATTATATATATATATATATATACATATATATATATATATATATATATATAATATGTGTGTGTTATATGTGCTTCAAGATAATAAATGAATATGAATATTGAGAAATAAATAAAGAACATTTTGTCTAACAACCGCATATAGATTTAAAAAAGACGGACTACTTAGCAAAAAATATAGGTTTCGAACATATCTTAAAAAAGGTACGAGAACCCCAACAAATGATGAAAAGGAGAAGAACTAGCTTCTTTGGCCTGACACTACTGCTTAAGGTAAACTGAGTCGTAGGAAGAATTTCAGTCCTAACAATCATATTTAAATATTTTCTCTGGGGCTTGACACGTGTGAAAACGTATTTCAGAATAAGATTTTGTCTTTTGGTTTGGAGTAGAGGCTTAGATCCAATTCTTAGCATCCATAGTAATGCCGTGCCAAGTGATCTTTGTCTCTGGCAGCTGTGCAGTAGATCGTCGCGGGGGATTTGCAAGGCCATGAATGAAATCAAACACCTGTCACAGCATGATAACAGGTATCCATGGTCTAGGATTATCGGCACTGACATCAAAGAACAAGGCGGCATTGTAGTCTTCGAATGGCTAATGAGGGATGTGCAGGATGTCCTAAATGCTTTGTAGTCTGGATGTTTCTGTTGTTCTGCGACCAAGTCGTTGTAATCCAATCTCAGGCGAATGGCTCCCAGTTGGATTTTTGATAGGGCATCGGCAACGGGACTCATTTTTCCAGAGATTTGTTGAAGGGTGCCATTGTATTCAGCCATAACACAGAGATGTCAGTGCGGACGGACTGACCAGTCATCGGACTTTAAAGTGAAGGTATGCACCAGAGGCATGTGGTCCATGTGAATGATGAAAGGCTTACCTTTTAAGAATTAGCAAAGGGACTGATAACCAAGTGCGCCACCAGCAATTCGCATTCTAATGTACGTACAGTTGCGAGATTCTGTCTTGAATAGTTTTCTACTGAAAAAGGTAAATGTGTGGGGCGAGGTGTTGTCCACCTCCTCAAGTACTGCACCACTAGCATCATCGCCGGCATCGGTGGAGAGAGGGAGAGGTGCATGGGGCACAGGAAAAGTGAGAGGAGCAGCGGTTGATAGGGAATTCATTGCGCTGCAGACGGCTGCTTCATAAAGGGGACCCCATTTCAAATATTTTGGCTTACCCTTGAGGAAGGCGTACAGGTTGGCAAGAGTCACGGCAATGGTTGGATAGAAAGAATGATAATATTTGATTATGCCCAAGAATTCTTGCAGAGTTTTGACGGTCGAGGGGTTGGGGAAGTTTTGAACTTCTGCAACCTTCTCAGGGAAGGGGGTTGACTGGTTTCAGGAGTGATGTGGTGCCCTAAGAATGATACTTTGCTGGCGCTAAAGGTACACTTGTCGTACCAGACTACAAGACCGTTCTATTACAGGTGGTAGAGTTCAATGCGTAGGCAACAGAAGTTTTCCTCTTTGAAGGAAGAAAACACAAGTATATCGTCCATGCAACATACATAGAAGAGGAGGGCCCTCAAGATGCCATCCATGAGGCATAGAAAAGTGTCCACAGAATTACAAAAGATAAAACACAAATTATTGGTGTATGTACCGAAGGGGGTTGTGATGGTGTTCTTAGGGATATCTTCTGGGTTCATAGGCAACTTCCATTCAGGAGGTTGAGAGTGGAAAAAACTTTCGCTTTGTGCAAGTAAGAGGACATGTCAGCGATTTTTGTGAGAGGGTAGTAATCAGGTTCTTTTTGCATGTCTAGGGGCCTGTAATCCCCAAACAGAAGAAGAGAGCCATCTTTCTTCAGGACAATGTATAAGGGTGATGACACAGGGCTTGATACTTTTTTTATGAAGTCCTATTTTTCCCTTTTAGCGAACGATTTTTGAGAGGCTGCCAAACGGTCTAGTGACAGACACCTGAATCTGGCAAACAATGACTTACCTCATCGTCTTGAAATTGTGAAAAATAGTTTTTTGTTGGAACCGTGTGTGTCGTATTAGGTATGAAATGAGAATGTGGGCATAGGCTATCTTGATAGCTTTATTGGTAGAGTCCTTGTTTGCATGGATTCAGCTAAGAGGCACAGGTTCGAATCATGCCTCAGCCAGCAGCCTTTATTAGAAATGAATTTCCAGTGGATATACATTCCCAAAGGAAGAATTCTATATTAAATGTTATTCTAGTCGATATTAACATTGAATAGAATCAGGAGTGCTAGTGTTAGTGATATATATATATATATATATATATATATATATATATATATAAATATATATATATATATAAATATATATATATATACATATATATATATGGTACATACATACATATATATATATATATATATATATATAT
>NC_090750.1:50280463-50302963 GCF_036898095.1 Palaemon carinicauda | reverse complement strand
GGAGAGATGGATCTGTTATAACAACAGAATATAAAGAAAGGCAACGTGGGGTGGACCACTTTAGTGAGGTCATAAATAGAAGATATGAGGGAAAAAATTTGGTAGATATACATGAAACTCAGGAAAATCTCGATGTGCCCGTAAATGAATTCGGTTTATTTCAAGTCAAATCTATCATCGAGAAACTCAAGAGATGTAAAACCTCTGGATAAGATGGAATAACTGCTAAGATGATATTGGCCGAAAATTAAATGATTCAGAGAATAATTACAAACTTATTTTGTAGAGTTTGACGTGAAGGGGCAAATCCTCTTGAGTTGAGGATAAGAGTGTTGGTGAAAATAGTAAAGAAACAAAATAAGGAAAAAAATGAAAAGAGACCTGGTTGATTGCAATGATTGCCGAGTCCTCGTATTTATGTCAGTTGTCATGGAAAAACAAGTAGACTTTATGCTTATTCTAAAGAGACTAAAGAGATAGCCTTATGAAACGCTGATATATGAACAATAACGATTTACATAAGGTAGAATTTTCATTAACCAAGTTTTCATTTCAAGAAATGTTGTACAGCAATGTGTAAAACATAAAAATCCACTTTTAATGGCATTTCTGGTCAATGATAAAGCCTTTAGTAGTCTGCACCGGCCAATTTTGTGTAGTCCAGCATGTGTCTTCATGAGCATAGTGAATGCAAAGGTAATGTTACTGGAGTCCGACTAAATGAATTTTCAGTGAACAGCAATGCACTCCAAGGTATTTGCTGTCTTCTACAGTATGTTGTTTATCCTCCTCGTGGATTTTACAATGCGTTGAAGAGTTCCGGATAGTGGAGAAGAGTTGAAATGTATTGAGAATAGGAAAAAACCTGATCTCACGTATGCTAATGATGCTGTCTTTATTAGTAGTATAACACCGGATGATCACTGCTTGCTTACCAGAATACATGAAACATCAGAGCCAGTCTGTCTTTAGATAAACAGATGAAATAGAGAGATGAAGAGAACGGAATATGCAATGGAAGATTAAATATCATTCGATGTAGGCAGAATTAATGAGGTAGAATCTTTTAGATATTTACGATGTATGATCTGTAATAAAGAGTTTCTAAAATTTAAGTTATATTCATATATATGTATATACAGATATATATATATATATATATATATATATATATATATATATATATATATATTCGTATATACATACATACATACATACATACATACATACATACATACACAGAAAGATGAAGGTAAAGTTTGTTTATTTTTTCTTTTGTAGGATTAATTTTTCCCTCGGGAAATTTTTTCCTCCGTGGGATTTTTCCTTCGGGTATTTTTATCGCGATTTTTAAATATACTTCATGTTCACTCAATTGGCAACGAAAAACTATGGGGATTAGTGTATTGTAGTTAGGAAAATGGAGATGGTGGGATTGCTTGAATCTGTGTGTGTATGTATGCGTGTTCGTGTGTGTGTGGGCCTGTAGGTGGGTGCGCATATCTGTCTAAATATCTGACCGTCTTTTTACGAGTTTAGTAAAATAGTATATATAAATGTATATTGATATTTATAGATTTATCTTATTTTAGAACATATGAATATACCTGTACAGGAAGTAGAGCAATCCACAAGCTACATAAAGATAGTAAGAAAATTTAGATTGAGAGAGGAGTTAAATAGGGAGACCCTTTATATCCCTAGAAGAAGTATATACAAATTTAAATAGGAAAAGTATAGGAATTGATATTAATGGGGA
The DNA here is from genome assembly GCF_036898095.1 of Palaemon carinicauda. Classification (NCBI taxonomy): domain Eukaryota; kingdom Metazoa; phylum Arthropoda; class Malacostraca; order Decapoda; family Palaemonidae; genus Palaemon; species Palaemon carinicauda. The sequence continues at coordinate 50,301,204 of NC_090750.1, read as the reverse complement.
ATGCCACTTAAAATTTGTAGATGACATAGTTTTGTTTAGTGAATCATGGTAGCAATTGAAAAAGGTGTTAACAGATTTTAAAAGAGAAAGTAGAAATGTAGGACAAAAAAATGAATTTGAGAAAAACATACATTATCAATAAATATACGTATTCAGAACAGACAGTAAGCGTTCCCTCCGGCCACAAAAGAGATAAACATTAGGTGGAGAGTTATCGGTGATAAAAACGAGGTTATGAAATGTAAAATGCCTATTTCTCCAAAAAAGAGAAAAGTATTTGTCCTACCAGTATTAACTAGTCTATCAGAAACCTAGAGTCTTTCTAAAGACTTAGAATATAATATTGTTACAACTTAAAGAGCTACAAAAAGGAATGAAATAAACATTAAGAGACCTAAAAAGAGCAGCATGGATACGCAAGTAAACCAAAGTATAAAATATTCTAACATGTAAGAAAATGAAATGGAAATGGGCAGGACATTTAATGAGAGTGAAAAATAATATATGGATATCAATAATAACTGAATGGATCCTTATAGACTGCCAAAAAAACAGGTGATGAAAGAGAAGACGACGGACTGACGAAGTAGAATTCTTGGTGATGTGGGAAGACCATAAACAGACTATAGTGGAAGTTCATGTCTGAGGCCTTTGTTCTTCAGTGAAGTAGTTAGGGTTGAAGAATACATATATATGTATATATATATGCATATATATACATAAATATATATATATATATACATATATATATATATATATATATATATATATATATATATATATATATATATATATATACATATATATATATACATTTATATATATATATATATATATATATATATATATATATATATATATATATATATATATATATATATATATATATCTTAAAAGGATACGGTAGTTATCACCACACCTATTGTTGCCCCAGATTTTGCTAGTTCCCTTTATAACTGGTATGGAAAGACATGTCTATGACAGCTGAGATCGAACACGGCAATAGTTCGGTTTTGAAAGAAAGTGGTTTTGTCTTGTGTTTCAAGGAACATGTATCAGTGAGAGAGAGAGAGAGAGAGAGAGAGAGAGAGAGAGAGAGAGAGAGAGAGAGAGAGAGAGAGAGAGAGCACGGTTATGCTGCAGTTTTTATTGATTAACGTAGATAAGAATTAAAATTCGTTCAAAAAATAATAATAATCCTAATAAAAATATTATGCTAAAATCCCGTTTTTAACGAAATGATCTTTATCAAAATATCACTCGTATTTTCAGAACTACAAAGGTTAAATAGAACGGAGACAGTTTTCATGATATAAAATGGTATGTCTCATAGTGAGAATAAATTTTCAACAAAGGACAGGACTCACTGACACTCAGACACACAAATAAACAATCTAAGAAGATATCACACATCCAAACATACTACGTGAAATCAGTAATTCTTGGTCCCTTGGTTAGCCAATTTATCAATATTCTTTTTTTTTTTTTTTTTTTTAATCATTGTGTATTATGATAAGGTTCAAGGAAAGAATGTTTACCCTGAGGCAATAGTTTTTCCATTTAACACTGTAACTGCTCTAACTTTCATAGGACTACATCCTTGAGTAGTTTATTGGAATGTTTTCAGCGGTATAAACCTCAAGTTTTATCGCTCAGTTGGAAAGATATTTCTTACATTCAAGTGATACAATAATTTTAAGTAATAAACTCCAAACGATGAAAATATAAGTCTAGCTAATAAAAAGCCTCAAACATCATTTTAAATACATCGGATGTGATGTACTGCACATCAAATGAGCAGTCTTTTGACTATTTCGTAAATACTGTAATGGAAGATATTTCGGGTATGTACTTCCTCTAATATTTAGAAGTAATGAATATATTTTCAACTGTTTGATTTCAAGGAAAGGAAAAATATCCCAGAACACTATTGAAAAAGTAAACATAACTAAATGAATTTTTACTTCATGTCAGCCATGAAATTGGAATAACTGCTATTCGCTTTATAAGTAAGGATGAATAACAATGAAGAAGAAAACAAATGGAGTTATGAAACGCATCACTTTAACAATATTCAATTGCAAAAAAAAAAAAAAAAAAAAAAAAATAGTATAAAACTTGTTTATTTGGCTAGAAAAATTCCGTGTCAATTGTGTGTCGAACGAGGTTTAACCTAGAAGTATCCTTAGATGTACAAATACTTTGCAAATATATGACCATCAAACAAGTATGAAGAGCAAAATGAGGTAGTAATAAAAGCAGCTTCGTAAAATTTGGGGAAACTATAAAGTTTTACAAGAAAAGGTTCTACATCCTATTACGAGCTACAAAAGGCCTCTTAATATTGAACCTACTTCATCCTTATGGTACTTCCTCAGTTCACTTTTCAGCAGAGAGCAAGAGAAGTTCTCATAAATTATTCCAGGCATTTATTCCCCATCCTATGCAGAAGTAAGATATACTAACTTCGCTTTTCTCTATATTGAACGCATTGTCAGCATCGTGTTATTTCGAGAACATGGCAGCAGATAAGATATTGGGTTATTTTGTACGTGAATATAAGAAGTTGTCCTATTTGTTGGCGTAATGATGTATCTGGAATAGGAGGTGTCACCCCAGGCTGGATTAATAGTGCTGATGGCATCTTTTTCCTTGGTCACAATGACCCTATTCGGTGAGGCCAAATGTACAATAATATCGGCCGGAAATTTTGAAAGCTAAGATTTGTCGTTATTCCCTCACAGGAACTTCCACATGTTTGAGGTAATATTGTTAATAAGGTACTCACCTTTACTCCCTAATATACCTTGCATCAGTGAATTTCAAAATCATAATTTGTTGATGTAAACTAATGAAGAATATGTAATCACTAACAAAGTTCATGTGCTTTAAAACTCCTTTACCGGTATAAAAATGTTTGTCAGTATTTTATCAAGTCTTTCTGCAGGATTCTTTTCTTTGATTATTCATAACTTCAGCGCAACTGGTTGAAATCCACTTTGAATTTAGGGGAGAACTCATCTCTCCTAAATTATTCACAACATGCCTAGAAAAAGTTGTTAAGAATTTAGATTGGGAATATTTATGAGTTAATATTAATGGAGAATACATCAACAATTTAAGACTTGCAGATGACATAGCTGTGTTTATTCAATCCCAGGAAGAATTACCAGACATGATAGAGGATTTGAATGAAGGTAACTGAAATGTAAGAAATGCAGAGAGACATTATATAAGAGTTATGGACAAACTTCTAGAGATTGATAATGAATTAATGTATTTAGGTCAGATAGTCTTTCTACAGGACACGATACCGAAATAAAAAGAAGGATAAGCATGAGTTGGAGAGCATCTGATAAACAAAATGAGATTATGGAAAGTAGAATGTCACTTTTTCTAATAAGAAATTTATTTACCAGATGGTCCTACCAGTAATAACATATTTATTAGAAACGTGGAACCTTCCTAAAGCATTAAAAGAGCAACATGAATACGAGAGCAACTAAAGTAGAGGATATTCTAACAACATGTAAGAAGAAGAAAAGAGATGGGCAGGAGAAATAATAACAATGAGAGACAATAAACGGACATTAAAAATAATGAAATGGATCCCTAGAGATTGTGAAAGAAGCAGGGGAAGGAAAAGAAGACGTAGGATTGAGGACTAAGAAAGTTTGCGGGTGCGGAATGGCATAGAAAGACAAACAAACTTTATTCGAGCCACATGCACTTTTCCTTCTCTCCACCAATAACAGCGACGTCGCTTTTGGAGTAGTACTTGAGAAAGTGGTCAACGGCCCGCCCAACCCATTGGCCTTCTTCAGTAGAAAACTGTCCAAGACGTAATCTGGCTATTCTACCCTCGATCCCGAATTGCTGTTGGTGCATTTAGCTTTCCTTCACCCATACTTCTTGCAAAACATAAAAATTGCATTAACAAACGGATTCAGGAGTGGGTACATTTCATCAACCTCTGTGTCACTTTGCCTACATTTACGTTGACATAGTTGGTCACCTACCTACATCACAAAGATATCAACATCAGACAACCGCCTACAACTATGTTGTCAATGGAATAGCATAACGTTTTCATTGCACCCTCAAAGCAGTTTTGATGTCCCTTTGCAATGATTCAAACAGGTTTACCCTGTATTCCTAGGTCCTCCTTAAACTATGGTTCACACCTAAACATACCCAACATTTTTGTGTCTTAGTAGATTCATTAGAAAATTCCATTCATTCACGTAATTGTATGCATATATAACCCTGCACCATCATATAACAATAACTTATGATAGAAAAAAAAATATATATAAATAGTATAAATACTACTCGTATCACTAATTATTTAAAGCTCAAGTTAAATGATATATAAAACTCATCTCGGGAGGTTACTTTTAGTAACATACATACTGAACAAACACACATACAAATACACACACACCCACACACACACACACATATATATATATATATATATATATATATATATATATATATATATATATATATACATATATATACACGCATATCTATATTATATATATGTATATATATGTGTATATAAATACAAATATATATATATATATATATATATATATATATATATATATACATATATATATATAATATTTCCGAGGAAATATAAACTATACTTTTTACTTCCGACGAAAAAATTTAAAATGTTTACAAGATGATTCTCAACTGGAATGGGCTCGAAAACTTTAAAATTAACAGTAACATAGTAGACGTGAGACTCTTTTCAAATACAATTAAAATAACGAGAGTGATATTATCCGTCAGAAGATTGAATTGTGAATTTTGGCCTAAGGATTAAGCAGTGATTACATAACGTTTTGAATGATAATCCTATTAGCGGAAAATTCTTTATCTCAACGCACACTGATAAGCCACCCAAAATTTAATTTAGCGAAATATGCGTCAATGAGGCTATTAGATTTTATTCGGACACACACACACACACATATATATATATATATATATATATATATATATATATATATATATATATATATAATTATATATATATATATATATATATATATATATACATACATATATATATATATATATATATAAATATATATATATATATATACATATATATATAAATTATATATATATATATATAAATATATATATATACATATATATATATATATATATATATATATATATATATATATATATATATATGAGAGAGAGAGAGAGAGAGAGAGAGAGAGAGAGAGAGAGAGAGAGAGAGAGAGAGAGAGAGAGAGAGAGAGAGAGATAAGTCAACTTCAGGTCTATTTTGCATCTGCAAGGATAAACCTAATCACAATTTGGTTACTCACCTCCAGAAAAATGGAAATATATCATCCTCCGCACTAAAGTCTGTCCTCCCAAAGTTTTTATTTATAAGGAACAAAGACAAATAAAGCATTAGTTAAATAGTTTAAGTGTATTATAACATAATGATAAGAAACATTTATAGAATTTATAGAATAGATATTGTTTTGATATTATGTCACAATATGGTTATGAAGCGGAAAGTGTCACTAGACAAGGAACACAACACTTTTAGTGAAATGTTAAATTCTAAATATGATATACCACAAGAGAACATGAAACACTGAATAACATTTACGGCTGGAGGATTTCATTGCGCAGCCTTTCGTATTTTAAGGGAAAATAAAGAATACGGACAGAAAAAAAGTTGATATAATTCTTTTGACGGACTGAATATTCAGTTTTCGATACCCTTTTAATGTAACTATTAAGATTTCTTGAGAAAATTGATTTTTTCACTCTGATTTTTTCGACCATAATACATAAAATATTATACTACAAACAGCAAAAAATACTTGAATAAAAAAATGTAGTATAAGAAAATATAATAAATCACAATTTACTGTTTCCCTCATGCCATAACTCCCTGCTCTCTTATTCTTTATCATAGCGTGAACTTTTTTTTATATAATATGGATGTTATCCAGTCACCGACCGACTCTCCTACATAACAAGGGATAAATAGCAGCCTTCGTGGACATTATATCTTTATCACACGAGATCAAGCTGTTGACGTAACTCATTTAGTAAAAGAATTGTATGCATATGAGCATTACTTTTCTTCAATTGTCTGGATGTGTGAAATCTGGTACGGGTAACACTATTTTTGGTGTAAGTTCTTTGTCATCTTAGATTTACTAAATGATATAATGATAGAAAGTAGGAGACAGGGGGTGTCCTTTTTCATAGTTTTCTTCTGGGAATTCTCTTTGCTACGAATATTAAAAATAGGTTATTTTATTTCATACATCAAACACACAAATTATGTTATAAGTTTACATCTCTTTTTTGAATACTGTACCACGTAAGCAGAATAATATCCTGCCCCCATAATTTGGCCATGTTTTGCTACCATGTTAAGGGTTGAGAAAAGGAACAATCTTTCGTTCAAGACCTAACTGCTGAATTTCTCAACTACATTTTTTTTCTGGGGATTTCACCATATATTTAAACGCTATCCATATTCTCCATAGCCAACTGATTTCTTTTTATGAAATATACATATAATTCCTGTAGTTTTAACCATCCTGATATTTTACTTGAACATTTTTTATTAAAAAAACATTTAAATCCTTATTCCACTAAAAAGGTTATCTATTTGTGTTCGTTTCAAACTTACATTGTTGAAAAAAAAAAAACCGTAATTTTAATTCAAAAGTCTCCGTAAAAGTATACGTTTCTAGGCTATATTTCTCAGAAATACAGGCGACGGTAATTTGAAAATACTTTGTTATCATCTTTTACGGTTTGGTGACTAATATTACTCTTTAACGTCAATATATCCGTTTTTAAAACGTCAAATGTCTGTCAACACGGTTTTTATACCGATTTTACGGCATTTTTGTTTTATTGTATAGATTAAACTCTATGCATATCCATCTTCTTTTCATATTATTTTTACTTCTAAGATCTGGAATATGTTATGCCTCAATATTTTATTCATATATAACGTCCAAAGAAACCCAACCCCTCATTATTTTGTGTTCCTGAATACACGCATTTGCAGTCCTTTATCTAAGCTACTTACTTCCAGGGATCAAATATATTTTTTTTAATATTCTCTGCCCTTTCATTTCATCTTGGAACGAAATCTACTCTCCTGATTCTATTTCAAAGCAGAACTATACTTATTTCAACTCCCTTGCAGGTAAATTATGCCGAATCTTAACATTTTTCTTTCTTTCTTGGGAATATGATTTATTGACACTTTCGTTATATCACGGCGCAAAAATAAAATAAAAATATTTTCGAGTTTATCTATACTGTTGATATTTGCAATAAGAAAATAGCAGAATTGTGGCAACATTTATTCCAGGATTTTTACCATTTTAAAAACGATTATGTTGACGTAAAAAAGTGATGTTACGGTCACCAACCCGTAATAGGTAATAACAAAGTATGATGAAATTACGGTCGCCTGTATTTTATGGAAATACTGTTGAGAACAGTATATTTTTACGAAGAATTTTCGATAAAAATTACGATTTTTTTTCTAACACTGTATATTGCTGTGGTGTTTAATTTAATTTAGTTACACAGTGAAAGATGATATTTTGTAAGTTTCTCAAAATATATCCGTGCTCGAAATTATTTAGCTCACGCCAAGAATGTGACCCCCTTTTTTAGATAATCTCATTTGCAAGTTTACTGAATTTCCACTTAGTAATTAAAAAAAAAAACGGAAACTTAGAGCAAATATTATAAGAGTAATTCATATAAATTTAGATTCACTCACTATTTATTTACAAACTCCTATACGCAAAACTAGTATTAAAAAATTATTTGTTAACGGTTAGATCTCTTTAATGAATCTAGAGAGAAGGAAGCTATCCACGGCATTTCAAAGTGAAAATATAAGATAGGTCGGGAATAGTTTTTTTTTAAAGATTGGAATGAGCTTTGAAAATACTATGTAAAGTAGATAGATAGCATTTATTATATTAGGATTATTCATATTATATATATTCCACGTGTTCTAAGGTTTACTTAACTTGTTTTTTTTAAGCGATGCGGAAATCACTACAATTCACAATAAACACCTCCATGGATACTCTCTAAAACTAATATCTCTATGATCGATGTTATGATATTTTCCAATGAACTTTAGTTACCCTCTCCATATATTAACTCCACCATCCACTAAGTTGGGCGTTTTAGCCTAATTGATATTCATATCCTGCAGGAAATTGGATTAAACTTTAATTAGATTAATTTATTCACCCCAGTGAACTACTTGATGAACTCTAGAGAGAAATTGAGGGGCGTATTTCTTATCTCTGTAAATCATTTTATGCCATTTGCATGGGATACTAATCCTTAATCAAGTAGAATATTCTGAGAAATAAATACATACATTCGGAATTAGTCCAAACCCCCGACCAGATGCAGTACGGCCTTGTTTAGTGAATTTTATGACCTGAATATGGCTGGAAATCGGAACCAGAAAGCAGAAGTGCCTAACGTAACTGAATTAGAGCGATTTGCTTTCATGATTACTTAGGTTGTCATTATCACCATCACTATCATTACTTGATGGCTTGGTCTTAAGTGACAAAATGAAAATTTGCGATTGTGAAAACAAATAAATTGGACAGCTAAGTGGTGAAACATTAAATTGAGAGTGTGAAAAGTTGCAGGAACACTACAAGCGATCTAATGCTATCTACGATTAAACTTGTCAGGAACATTGTAGGTGATTCCACAATATCATAAAATTTCAATTCATAATAAAAAAACAGACCTCTCTTCATTTCCCGGAAAAAAAGACCTATTTCAGTGAAGGTAAGAATGAACTTTGCATAATTGCGAAGATACATTGAGTAGAAAATTATAACTTGGATCATTTCTGATTATTGTTTGTTGATTTTTGGCTGTCACAAAAGAAACGGGAACTTATGGAAAATGCTTTTTTTTTTTTTTTTTTTTTTTTTTTTTGTATTTATTTATCACCTCAGTAGTAATATCGCTTTTAGATGGAATAGTAGTAGGGTAAGCACTGTGCAACATGTCTTTATATCTACGTACACACACATGTGTGTGCACGCTCACACGCGCGCGCGCACACACACACTCATATATATATATATATATATATATATATATTATTATTATTATTATTACTAGCCAAGCTACAACCCTAGTTGGAAAAGCAAGATGCTATGCCCAAGGGCTCCAACAGGGAAAAATAGCCCAGTGAGGAAAGGAAATAAGTAAATAAATAAATGATGAGAATAAATTAACAATATATCATTCTAAAAAACAGTAACAGCGTCAAAACAGATATTTCCTATAAACACTATTAACAACGTCAAAAACAGATATGTCATATAAACTATAGAAAAACTTATGTCAGCCTGGTACAACACAAAAACATTTGCTCCAAATTTGAACTTTTGAAGTTCTACTGATTCAACTACCCGATAGGAAGATCATTCCACAACTTGGTAACAGCTGGAATAAAACTTCTAGAATACTGTGTAGTATTGAGCCTCATGGTGGAAAAGGCCTGGCTATTAAAATTAACTGCCTGCCTAGTATTACGAACAGGATGGAATTGTCCAGGAAGATCTGAATGTAAAGGATGGTCAGAGTTATGAAAAATCTTATGCAACATGCATAATGAACTAATTGAACGACGATGCCAAAGATTAATATCTAGATCAGGAATAAGGAATTTAATAGACCGTAAGTTTCTGTCCAACAAATTAAGATGAGAATCAGCAGCTGAACACCAGACAGGAGAACAATACTCAAAACAAGGTAGAATGAAAGAATTAAAACACTTCAGAATAGATTGATCACCGAAAATCTTGTAAGAGTTTCTCAATAAGCCAATTTTTTGTGCAATTGAAGAAGACACAGACCTAATTTAAAGAAACATTATCAATACTGTGAACCGGATGTTGAGGAGCCACCGTTCTTGACCTACTTACAATCATACTCTGAGTTTTATTAGGATTCAACTTCATACCCCATAATTCGCACCATGCACTAATTTTAGCTAAATCTCTATTAAGGGACTCACCAACCCCAGATCTACCTTCAGGGGATGAAATTGATGCAAAGAGAGTAGCATCATCTGCATATGCAACAAGCTTGTTTTCTAGGCCAAACCACATGTCATGTGTATATAGTATGAAAAGTAAGGGGCAAAGAACACTACCCTGTGGAACACCGGATATCACATTCCTATACTCACTATGGTGCCCATCAGCAATAACTCTTTGAGATCTATTACTTAAAAAATCAATAATAATGCTAAGAAACGACCCACCTACTCCCAACTGTTTAAGTTTGAAAACAAGGGCCTCATGATTAACACGGTCAAAGGCAGCACTAAAATCAAGGCTAATCATACGAACTTCCTGACCACAATCAAGGGATTTCTGTACAACTACAACCTTGGATATATATATATATATATATATATATATATATATATATATACTGTATATATATATATATATATATATATATATATATATATATATATATATATAACAGGCCTCCAGTCTCTAAAGTTAACTGATACTTCATGCTAATGATAATAAAGTTATCATGGAAGTTTCCTAATGAATGTAGAATGCGTTACATTCCATAAATATAGAATATCTCTAAATTATACAGTCTGTATGTCTTTACTTGGAGACTTGCGAGTTCTACAAATAACCCATTTATGTTAATCAAATTTGTCAAATCAGTTCTGAACAGTAACAATCTAGGTAATTGCAAGTGTGAAAAATTCCAGTTAGATATGCTTCCTATTAAGGACTTTTTCAATAAATGAAGAATGGCCTCGGAAATGGCTTAACTCTATTGTACTTGCAACTACTAACATCATTAAATCTTAAGAGGATTAAGTGGCAGTTAGGGCAACAGCTAAAAAAGATCAATGGCTTACTGAAGAGTAATTAAGCAACAAAGACTACTCTCCCTTTGATGGCCTTTGAACACTGGTTAATTTGGAGTAGCCCAATCAAGCACCCAAATAAAATGTTTCCTTATAAAGGAAAATATAAATAAAAGATATAAAAATACATCAATAAGCCACTATCTTTATGATTTTAATATATGTGTATTAGTGTTTTGGACATGAAATGTACTTTAACACATACTTTAGATTATCATAAATTGCCTTTTTAAAGATCAATATAATCTTCTGTTTTAAAAGAAAGTTTTTAAATTTTATTTTACTTCTATCAAGTAATGAATTGTGTTGGTGGCAATTGTCTTATCACAATAATCATTGACTTATTTTTTCGTTTTTATCATAACAGTATTGCTATTTATACGACGTATTTATGAAGTTCTTATAATGGAGGGGAATTAAATTACAGCCTTAACGCGAATTAATACGGTTTTTTTTTTTTTTGGTAGGTTTAACTCATGAAATTATCTTTCTACCACATTCGATATCTATGACGCAAGAAGAGAAACAAAAACAATTCTAAATGACGTCAGAATATAAAACAAGGATTTACCATTTCACCGAGAATCGTTTATCAATGTTTCAATATCACTATATTACTTGTAAAATTCCCCATACAACATCCTATTTGAATAATGATACGTAAAAATGTAATATTGTAAATAAGATACAGATTAAAAATTTATCATAATAAAAATAGACATACATATATAGATAGATAGGTAATTAGACAGATATAAATATAATATCAATAATAGCTGTTAGCAAAAGAGGTCATACAAATGCATCCATATTAACTGAATGGACAATGATTCAGAAAATTGAATTGAAATTAAAGGTCCATTAGTTTGTGGTGTATATGGAGGAAACATTATGGCATTTCAAGTGGATCCTTTTAATACCTATACTGTTTCTATTTTGACTAAACAAGTATTATTAAACCAATGTTTTTCCCAAAATTCACTATATTATCTTGTTTTATTTATTTTCATTTATTTTTTTATTATTTGTCTCATGATCCCCTTATTAGTTACTAATGCCAACAATAAATTTATAAGAATAGATATCTTAATGACAATATAGAAAAACGAATTATTGGTGAATTTGACCATTTTGTATCACCTTGAAATAGTCTGACCAGTGTATATGATCATGGAGACAGAATGTGATGAGCTAGACTTTAATTATCGACATAAAACCAAAAGATAAAAACAATCATAATTATGGCAACGTAATCTTTATGCATATGAATATCGAAAAGCATATTTTATATTTTACCATCATACGATGGAAAAATAATGTTTAAATCTAATAACAATGAGAGATAGCTTCGGGAAAAAAAATAAATGCAACAAACTCTACAAAACAATAAATATCACGACAGAACACAGCCGAAAAGGAATATTGTCATGCGAGAGTTATCATGCATACCTTGTTTCCAACAAAAGCAACAAAGTTCAGTTGTAAAAGAGAGATAACAAGAACACCACCTGCCCGCTGGTGTTTCATCACACCGAAACAAGGGAGCCTTGCTCATCCGCAAATTATTCTCAAAACTTTTTTTGGCAAGTTGCAAAACTTTTCATCATGTGCGTGAGATTCGTGAATTTCGAAAATCTTATCTAGATGAGAAGGAGGAATTAAAAGAATTCTTGAGAAAGAATTATTTACTCAACTTGACCGTTATTTCAAAGGATTTTTTAAAAAATATTCCTAGCAGTCTTCGTCCTAAGATTTATCTTAAATTTACATCTCTTCTTACTATTTGTGTGTTCTAGGAAAGAATATTCACTACCACAATGAACTGGGGTGAAAAATAAGAATGAATTGTGTTATGTTTTGCAACAAAATTGTAATATTTCCTTTTTTTTTAGTTTCGAGTTTTTTTTTATCACCTGAATGTATGTTTGTTTCCTGGATTTTATTTTTTCGCTTTAATTAATGGCTATTTATTTGTATGCAACATTAACATATTTTGACGCTATAAGGATGTTCAAAAACCACTTGAAAGTGTTTTGCCAGAAAATTACCATAGATGCAGTGCAGATTGGTCTTTAGGAGAATGTACCAGGAATCGAGCAAAGACAAAGTTAATGTTTCTGAATTCACATAACCATAACTATTGTTTACAATCTCTTTATTTGCCAGTCTAGTTGTTTAAGCCGCCTTGTTGTTTTCACTGCCTCGTTTTTTTGGCCCACTCCAGTTTTAATGATCCCCAATCTGCTTGGGAAGTCGAACAGTTTGTAAACCCAAGTTAGTTGCAATATCGAAAATAAACGAGTGCTAGAGGTAAGCATCTAGTAGGAGATATTTATAAAAAGAAAAATATCTTTTGTTTGTTTTATGAATTACCATTATGCCAGCATTGGCAGCTGACTTTGGTCCGCTCATAATTATATGAGGGTAAACAATTATTTAAAATGTGCTAACACAGTTCTTTTAGGTCTAAGAATTGAATAGTTTTGCGAATAAAATGACCTAACTCGAGGTTGAAGCAGATTTATAAGGTAAAAAAGTTAAATAATATGGACGGCGTACATAAAATCTAATTGTATTACATATTGAAAGAGAAGACACTTATATTTACACGTAATTACAATGAGTAATTAAAATAAAAAATAATAAGATACAAGACTTAGACAATTCTATTGAAATTAAAACACAAAAAGAGTACTAAACTTAGACAGTTATACTAACACTTCGAGTAACATAAGCAATTAAAATACCAAAAAAAAAAAAAAAAATAAATAAAATAGCAATAGACTAAGATAGTCTCTTGAATGGAACAGCTAACCTTTGGAAACTGGACATTTGCAATATACAATGTTATGACCCTGCCTATGGGACAAGATTTTGGTGTGTAACAGAACTAAAATATATAAATTGGGATATAATAGAATTAAAGGAAATAATAATTGGGGAATTTTGTATCGAATTAAAACAATGCCATATATTTTGCTTCAGAAAATATACATGAACCAAAGAAAATGGAGTTGATTTTCTTATTAAAATATTCCAGGTAACATACAAGAATTTTGTAGTGTTAGTGATAAAATTGCAGGATTAATTCTCAAACTAAATTAGAAGTAGACAATAGAGTTCATTCAAATGTACGCACCAACAGAGGAAGACAAAAAATATTTCTATGGTGATCTAAAGATATCTATGCAAAACCAGAGGCTCAGTTTACATTTCTTTTAAGCGATTTCATTGCTAAAGTAGCTCAAAACAAGAGAAGAGAATCAGCAGTAGATATATTTGGAGTAGGCAAAAAAAATGAGAGTGACATGCTTAAATAATTTTCTTGTTACTTTTTAATTTGTCCGGTGGTATTCCCAGCTTATTTTCAGCATCTCCTCCATGTCCAAATATTCAAATGCTTAGTTCATGTTTCAGAACCGTACAATGCTACAATCCATGTGAGACCTTTTACAAATTTTTTCTTTAGTTTTACCTTCCGCTTTCCCGTTATTATACGTCTCTCTCTCTCTCTCTCTCTCTCTCTCTCTCTCTCTCTCTCTCTCTCTCTCTCTCTCTCTCTCTCTCTCTCTCTCTCTCTCAACAGTTTCATCTTCAATCTGCATTTTTTATTGGAGGTCTCTGTCTTCCTGGAATTTTCATTACCTTGGCCTTAGAAATATTTTTGTTCATTCCATACTTCTCTGCTGTCTTGTTTATCTTATTTATCACCTTCTGTGAAAATTCTCTTGTGTTACTGACAATAGCTGTGGAGGAAAGTTGAATAATTCAAAGTACACAATAAAATAAAAAAGAATTAATGTAACTCGAAGGAGATGGAGGATAACATTTCCATAAGGCAACTGGTAAAAGAGGGTGAGGCATATCAACAAATGTCTCTTTCACATACCTTGCAATGCTGAGAAGTGAAACTCGTTCAACTTTACACAAAATATCTGCAAGAATGGTCTATAGTACCCACAGTTTAGAGAGAAAACAATTGTAATTTTACTAATTCACAAAAAAAAGAAACACAAGAAACCTGAAAAAATACCACCCAATAATTTTACTCTGAATTATATATAGAATATTTACAAATGCCCTACTAGGTCGAATAGAAAGACAGCTAGACTTTAATCAACCAAGAGGGGGGGGGGGGGGCTTTAGAAACAGGTATTCAGCAACTAGCTATACACATATAATTAACCAATTAAAAAAGAAAAAAAAAAAAAAAAAAACAGGGTTTGACAAACCACTATGTATGGCAATTAAAGACGATGAGAGAGCTCTTCACCTAGTCAAAACCTCAGCACTTTCAAAGACAATGAACAAATGGATCTATGTTAGAACACTTGAATATATCTTTTCGGAAAGTACGACAATCATAATACTATATAAAGATTGTTAGAAATTCCGATAAAGAAAGGAGTAGGATAACGAGAATCTATCTCTCCTATATTGTTCACAGCATACCTCGAATGAGTATTAAAGAATTTAGATTGGGAAAATATATGAATTAACATTTATGGGCAATTCTCTAAAAACTTAAGATTTACAGATAACATAATTGTCTTCAGTGAATCATGGGAGGAATTGCAAAGGATGATAGAAGAATTAAGTATAATAAACAGAAATGTAATACTAAAACTGGATATGATTAAAACTAAGAAAATGATCAAGAAAAAGACAAAGACAACCATTAAGAGCTAAAGACGAACCTTTTAGAGATTGTTGATGAATATACGTAAGGATAAGGATGATGGATAATGGATGGGGAGTTTTTGGTAAACAAAATTAGTTTAAGAAAAGTAAGATTCCACTTCCTTTGAAAAGAAGCGTATTTAATCATGTGATCCTACCAGTATGCACTTATGCAACATGAACTTGGGGTATAAGTAAGTTACAACTCAAAGATCTATTGTGGCAAACGTGCCGTTTTGGGACTTTTTTACTAGGAATAAAAGGTCATTTAAAATTGTAAAAGTCCTGCAAGTTTTTGCAACCTTATCAAGTTGCTGAAGCGCCGAGGACAATAACATTATTAGACTACTGGTTATTTCGGGATGACGACACGTACTTTGATATTTTGCTTCTCTACCAAACAGAGTCAAAATCATCTCCATCCGGGCCATCCCTATTCGAGGTCTTTCCTCCTCCGGCGACCATGTCCATAAATTCTATTTCTGGTGTCCCAACCACCCATGCACCTGTTCTCTCTCTCTCTCTCTCTCTCTCTCTCTCTCTCTCTCTCTCTCTCTCTCTCTCTCTCTCTCTCTCTCTCTCTCTCTCTCAAGATTTTATAATGAAAAAGGTTTCGATATTTAGTTGCAGTTTTATGACTAATCTCATGTATTTATCATTCAGTTTTGTCTATTGAGATTACATTCACATATAAGCATTATGTCATAAATGACATGGATATATGAACCATGCAGTCAACGCAGCTTTTACAGAACAATATCAAAGTACGTTTTCTTTATAAATGTAGATCTGCGATGAGTGAAAAAACTGTTAGTTAAAAAGGCTGAGATCAACCAGTTTCAGATTGATAAAGAGGAATCAAGACCTCTTGTTACGTTTCCATTTCTTTCCTTAACGTAAATAAAGAATTTGAAAGGTGAGAAGAGAAAAAGGATAATTTCAGATTAACAATGAAAAAAAAAAAACGACAAAGTTACATTGCATGAAGTAAACACGAAGATTTTGGATGACGAATTGAAACAAAATGCCACCATCAACTATGCTATGTTGAAAATTAATCACAACAAAACAACATACCTTAGGAAAATATTCCCGACTAAGTTAACCACCCAACTCTATGCATTTCTCCAAATATTAATAGTGTTAACGACAGTAACATTCCAAACCTAGAGGCGACTCAGTAGAGCGCCGACTTCCACCACAAAAGCTTATTTCTCGACCTTTTGCTCGACCTTCCTCTTGACCTTTAACCTTAACATGTATTATTTGGCGCGGATTCTCACACTCACAAATATAAACCAGTTTTGAAGTCTCTGTGACAAGGATGTGCAAACCTATTGCTGATTGTCTGATATGGACGTTATGCTCATCCGTGACCTCGACCTTCAACCTTCCAAAATTTAATAATTTCCAGCTCTTTATATATCAGTTTAAAAGCCCTAAAAGTTTCACTATTTTAGAAATAAAATTATGACCATATGGTTGATGACTAGAATTAGACCTTTTGCTTCACCTTGACCTTGGACTCAACCTTGACCTTCAATATTAACATGTATTAAATAGAGCGTATTTTCAGACAATCAAATATGAACCAAATTTAAAGTCTCTGTGACAACTAAGTCTAAACTTATGGCTGATTAAGTGAATTGGAAATTTTACTTGATCGTGACCTTGACCTTCTATCTTGACCTTCCAAAATCTGGTAATTACCATCTTTTTATATAATAGTTAATCTCTGCAAGTTTCATTACTCTGCAATTAAAATTCTACCCAGGAATCTCTTCATAAACAAATAAACAAATACAAACAACCACACAGATAGGAGTGTGAAACATAACTTCCTTCCAACGTCGTTGACGGAGGTAAATATTTCCAACATTGGATGGAGTAGGAGTTCCTGAAAAAGGATTTCCAGTTTTTATATAAACTCTATTTTTTTAATTCTTTTACTTTTTGTATTTTTTTTATCTTACTTTTTAATCACTATTACAGTTTACGGTAAAAAAAAATATATATGGTAAAAATAAAAGACCATAAAATAAAATAAAATGTGGAAATATATATGAAAGTTAAAACTTTTACCATTCCCCTGCTAACAGAGAGAGAGAGAGAGAGAGAGAGAGAGAGAGAGAGAGAGAGAGAGAGAGAGAGAGAGAGAGTATGAAAGCTCTCAACGCTGCTGCTCCCTTACATATTACCTGCCTTATTTATTTCCGTATCAAAAATCTTTCGTTTACCTTTCCATTTCTTCTAAATATGTCTATTACCCTTTATTGTAGGCAGTTTGTGTTTTGTCTATAGATCGGCGTTGTGTTTTTTAATCACAAGTCAAAGATTAGTATTTTGAATATATACATCGATAGATTTATATAAATATATGAAGTTTTTCTGTTTAACAATCAAAACTAGCTTTAATACAAATATTGCACATCAATCGATGCAGTTACTCTACATCTAGAGGTAAAGTTCTTAGATAAAGATATAAAAAAAATCTGGTGCTCCTCCTAATAGAAATCAATTCTCCTATCGCAAAGGAGCTGCAGGGAACGTGACGTCGTTGCCTCTCTTTAATCTGGGTATTGATATGTATGACAAAAAGGACCCTCCATTGGGTGGTATTTCCAAGGCTCCTTTGATGCGGTCTTTGGTAATTTCATTTCTGGCTTTGACTTTTTTGATTAAGAGATGAGAAATATTATTTTGAAAATATGTATTTTCAAATCCCGTTAATTGAGGTGTTTACTCCTGGCCTAATGAATCCTAAGTCAAGTGAATCGGGTAAGTAGGTAAAGCAATTGGAATACCTGCACTCCCCTGTCCCTTCCCTCCCTGTCTTGACCCTCCTCCGATACTTCCAGTAACCCCCTTTGTGTTATTTTTGTGTGTCCAACAAATTTTAAGCTTCTCATACCTGATAAGACTAATCCTTATTTTATTGTTATATTTTTCATTTTATATATGGAATGGAGGCGTATGCAAATGCATTTCTGCATTTACGGGGTCATAGTAAAAGGCTAGTCATGAATATGATGGGAATACCTCCTTGGTCAAAAAAACACTGAGACAATAAACTGTTTATGCATAAACCATAGTAGATAACCAAATTACGATTGTTAATGGTAAAGTGAGCAAACACACCAAAAAATTTGCAGTCAACTTATTCTAACATTTGATTACATTTACTCTACCTTCAAGGAGGCAATGCCAATCAATCCTACCCTTGGAAAACGTGTGTTTTATAATATAAACACAGTTAAAGAAGCCAATTGGGCAGGTTCATCAAGTTGGATAAATAGGCTAAAGGCTATCAACTCCTTATACACCATGATGAAATACAACAATATCCTGAAATGTTAAGATGAATTATAACAAGAATCCAACATATAAATTCCGTCAGTTATTAAACAAATATAGGAGGTTACAGAAAAGGTAGAGTAAGTGATGCTAGAGAGACTAGGAAAGGGGGTTACTGGAGTGGTAGGAGGAGGGTCAAGACAGAGTTGGGGAAGGAGAAGGGAGGGATTGGGAGTGTAGGTATTCGAATTGCTTTACCTACTTAGCTGATTCACTTAGGTTTTATTATGCCAGGAGTAATCACCTTAATTAACTGGATTTGAAAATGCATTATAGTTTCAAATATTAGTGGTAGGACTATAGTGTTGTGCAAAAGTACCATTCTGATCAAGTAATTAGTATGGGAGATATTAAAGAAATATACTATTTTTCTTTTTTTTTTGCCAGAAATACATAGTAGTAGAATACTGTATAATTATGCAATAGCCATTAATATTTGTACTATGATTGTGTTATATCCGTAATTATACATGTATAGAAAAGTAAATTTCATAGCAAATAGTAAATTATTATGTTATGCTCCTTTTACTAGACTATAATCACTCAGTCTTTCCTAATCACAGAATCCCAAAAGACACTCTGGTCCAACCTTCTACTAATGACACCTCTTTGGATCTACCATTGCAGTTTTTCAGTTGTCTGGTGCAGTGGTAACATTTTACTCTGGTGTACCGCATGTGTTTTATACACGTTTCTACACTGTAACTGCTTTGATTTTTTATCTTGTCACTTGCTGTTCACCTCAATGTTAATATAACAATATGTTCTGTTGTGTTTGAACTTTCGTGGGAATTTTGCTTGTAAGTGGCTGTATATAAAACACATTATTGTTTAATAAAGTTTAGTTGCATTCAAATACCTTTTCAGTTACAACTTGACTGGTCACTCGTACATTGGTGACCAGTGCAGTGACCGCCTCAATGAACCTGCCTTCCTTCCCAAGCAGAGAAGCGTTTGCCTGGTTCTAGCTTACTGAAGTCCAGTTTTGCATCAAGGGCCTGACTTAGTCAAGCACCATAGCAGACTATGTTCTGGCATCCATCCCCGCAGACATTTTCCTGGAAATGCCTGGCTGGCTTTGAGAGCAAAGGGATACCCCAATAGGGTACAGAGAACTCAAAGCATAACTACTTACCATCACATGCCCGTATAGCCAAACACTTTCAGCTTCCTCAACAACCACTGAGGGACCACATGCTATCGCTCTCCCTCAGGGAAATGACCATGAGGTGAACCTACTTCGTGCCCTTTGAATATGACTCTTACCTGAACCTGTAAGAACTGTCATACTAGAAGTCAATATATTGCCCGTGAAAGACCTGATGACCAAAGTCGACACTCTTATGAACAGCCACTTCCTTCCATTTAAGACCTCCATCAACGCCTCTACTCTTGACGAAGAAAAGAAATATTCAACATCAACTGAAACTGACGTGATTGCGGTAGGACACAGATGGCCAACCCGTGACCTGGCAGAGCAGAGACAAAGCCACCAACCACTCACAACTCGCTTATGCCACAACCAACGACCTCTACAGCTACTTACTGATGCTCATTGGCTTCAGTTATACGACTGCCACTCAAGATTCAGGGCTACTAAGAAGAAATGTTCGAGCGGTGGTCAGTGGTCGAAAAATATGTAAGTAGGCCATCGCTTATGGCGGTGGCCTCCCCTGTCAATTATCTTTTCTTCTTACCTGATGCAGGTGAAGTCATCTAATTTTTG
>NC_090750.1:50272963-50275463 GCF_036898095.1 Palaemon carinicauda | reverse complement strand
CTGTGTGTTTGAATACAATAACAAATAAATTCCACCGATGGAAAGTTTTTTTTTTTTTATGTTCTAGAAGGTGCACAGCTGTTGTTTGGATATAATCAGAAATGTTTACGGTTTATGCTCCTTTGAACATTTCTTTATCCTTTGCTCTTAAAATTTCTCGCTAAAATACAAAAAATTTACAAATGGTGGATTCTAGTTTAATCCCATTATCTATAGACATCGTTTAGTTTCATTGTTTGCTAATACACACCATGAGAGTTTTTTAAAGAATAATTTTACCTGTAATCAGGAATCTTTTTTTTTTTTTTTTTTTTTTTGTGAGGGGAGGGGGTGGGGGTGTTATTCAAGTTTGAATATTACAACCCATTTTTCATTATGAGAGATACATTACGCCGTTTATTTGATACCAATTATTTTCTTACCAATTACTGTTTGTTTCTTGTTCTTTTACACACACACACACACACACATACTCACACACACACACATACTCACACACACACAAACACGAAGGTATGCCTAGGGACATTAAGACTAAGATAAAATAAACTGAAAGGTAGACATACAGAAAACACTCACTGAGAGGAGGACATATACAGTTTTTCAGTCCAAATCTATCTGCCATTTAGGTAATCTAAAATCAAAATCCACTTACATTCACTTATAAGTATGATTCAGGCGATTCCTCATTGGAGGGGACCACTGATTTAGTGGTCGTCGAGTATATTGCTTAAATGGCTCACCTATGGAATACTAAATGGAACATTATTGACAGATATAGTCGAGTCCTAGCGTCTGAAGGTTTCGTTATTATACCTATGCAACCAACTGAATAGATGCATGTTCTGATTTCCGCACAAGAAAAACTAATTTAAACGGGTTTGGACACAAGATTTTATGCTATGAAATAGTGTTCTTAGATTATATTCCTAACATCCACTTGGTATTCTAGTATACCCTAAAGCAGAGCTATTGTTTACCTTCAAAAGACTAATAACAACATGATAAATGCATATTGTGGGTGTGGGTCTATTTTCCAGGAAATGGATACTCTAGGGAGGGAAATCTTAGTGTTTGCTCTATATATCCGGATATAGTTTCCTTCATTATTCCTATTTGATGTTTCATGCAGCAAACTGCATATTTTCAAGTATGTTGAAGAAAAAATTTATCTTTATCATCTTCTATTTATCCTTTGTTATTTAAAGGTAAGGAAATTAAAATCATGGTATATGACTATCTGTATTTTGGCTCTTAAATTAAATTTTAATACACATTTTATCCCACCTTATCATGTGTCTCACTTCTGATCAGTTTGTTAACAGGGTACCATTGTGAACCTTTCAAAATGATTGAAATCAACTATAGTTGAGTATATTCATGTTTATCGTTCCTTTGAAGAATTCCATTCTAGAATAAATATCACATCATAAAGAGGTTTTAACGGGATTTTTATGAAATAGCCTTTCGATTGCTAGATGAATTAATGAGTTGCATAAATAAATTCTATTGTATTAATTCTGAATTGAACGTAGAGAAAGTCTACAATAACTTTTGCTTTTGGTACTGTTGGTACTGTTGGCTATATGTTGGTTGTAAAAACTAAATCTTTTTCAAACACACAGTAAGTATTGAAAGTTATAACTCTGATAATTGAAAGCTTTACACTTTGAACTATGATTTTGTTAAGATAATACTGCAATTTTTTTTTTTACAGATGGGGACGTAATTACCAACAGAGAAATGAAATCCAATCATTATTGTAAAGATTGAAACAGTGCCTTATAAGGGATAAGTGGCTTTTCTTATTCTAGTACATTAAACTCTCTCTCTCTCTCTCTCTCTCTCTCTCTCTCTCTCTCTCTCTCTCTCTCTCTCTCTCTCTCTCTCTCTCTCTCTCTACATATATATATATATATATATATATATATATATATATATATATATATATATATATATATATACATATATATGCATATATATATGTATATATATATATATATATATATATATATATTGTATCATAATCATCATCATATACCATGCCTAGTGACGCAAGGGGCCTCGGTTACATTTCACCAGTCCTATCTCTCTCTCTCTCTCTCTCTCTCTCTCTCTCTCTCTCTCTCTCTCTATATATATATATATATATATATATATATATATATATATATATATATATATATATAGATATATATATATATATATATATATATATATATATATATATATATATATTTAAATATATATGCATATATACATATATATATATATATATATAAATATATATATTTATATATATATATGTGTGTGAGTATATATATATATAATTTATATATATATGTATATATATTCGGTTGAATCAAGACCAAAAGCAATGACTCCCATCTTAGTTGAGGTCGCCAACCCTCTTCTACACCATTTTATTTCTGTAATAAATATTTAGAGGTTTCATCAACAAATTTCTGAATTATAACTGAAATATATGAAGGATGAAATA
>NC_090750.1:50252963-50267963 GCF_036898095.1 Palaemon carinicauda | reverse complement strand
CATAATGAACTAATTGAACGACGGTGCCAAAGATTAATATCTAGATCAGGAATAAGAAATTTAATAGACCGTAAATTTCTGTCCAACAAATTAAGATGAGAATCAGCAGCTGAACACCATACAGGAGAACAATACTCAAAACAAGGTAGAATGAAAAAAATAAAACACTTCTTCAGAATAGATTGATCACCGAAAATCTTAAAAGACTTTCTCAATAAGCCTATTTTTTGTGCAATTGAAGAAGACACAGACCTAATGTGTTTCTCAAAAGTAAATTTGCTGTTGAGGATCACACCTAAAATTTTAAAAGAGTCATACAAATTTAAAGAAACATTATCAATACTGAGATCCGGATGTTGAGGAGCCACCGTCCTTGACCTACTTACAATCATACTTTGAGTTTTGTTAGGATTCAACTTCATACCCCATAATTTGCACCATGCACTAATTTTAGCTAAATCTTTATTAAGGGATTCACCAACCCCAGATCTACATTCAGGGGATGGAATTGATGCAAAGAGAGTAACATCATCTGCATATGCAACAAGCTTGTTTTCTAGGCTAAACCACATGTCATGTGTAAATAGTATGAAAAGTTATGGGCCAAGAACACTACCCTGTGGAACAACGGATATCATATTCCTATACTCAATATGGTGCCCATCAACAACAACTCTTTGAGATCTATGACATAAAAAAAATCAATAATAATGCTAAGAAACGACCGACCCACTCCCAACTGTTTGAGTTTGAAAACAAGGGCCTCATGATTAACACGGTCATAGGCAGAACTAAAATCAAGGCCAATCATACGAACTTCCTGACCACAATCAAGGGATTTCTGTACAGCATCGGAGATAGTGAGAAGGGCATCACATGCTCCAAGGCCTTTATGAAAACCAAATTGCATACATACATATATATATATATATATATATATATATATATATATATATATATATATACTGTATGTATATATATATATATAGGTGTATATATATATATATATATATATATATATATGTGTGCATATATATATATATACAGTATATATATATACATATATACATCTATATCTATCTATATATATATATATATATATATATATATATATATACTGTATATATATATATATATATATATATATATATATATATATATATATATATACTGTATATATATATATATGTATTACCTACCATTGCGGGCCACCTGGCGAGTATTTTTTCAAATTAATGTTTTAATCTTGACATTCCCATTGATACAAACTTTTTCTCTGGAATGTAAGCTCTATCTTTAATTTAAAGGTGATCATTATTTTCTTGATACACTATACTCTTAACTATCTATCTATCCATCTTTCTACCTTCTTGGAATAAGGCATTTATAAATACAAGGGCAATTATGGAGACAAATTGCCATTGTACATTTTACTCTTACCATTTTTTGTGTGTTCCTTGCGTCTCTACTTTATGCGAATACCTAACTCCTCATGAGAGAAAATATTCATGTTTTTTCTGGTAGTAAAACTTTATGACCGATTGCATAAAATGATAAAAAAAAAATCAGAAAGATGGAAATGGAGCGAGCTATGTGGCACCGAATAAGGCAGAGAGAGAGAGAGAGAGAGAGAGAGAGAGAGAGAGAGAGAGAGAGAGAGAGAGAGAGAGAGAGAGAGAGAGAGAGAGAGAGAGAGTTTCCATTAAAGACGCTATGTATTGATAAAAGATGATTAAGGATTATATTATTTTTTTTTTCTTTTAATGCATTATGACAGGTTTTCCTTCTTACATTGGCAATATCATCTTTATTTTCTCCTTTTTTCAACCAAAGTGAAACTGAAATTTAATTGTGGATTCCATTCAAAAAAAAAAATAGGAATTAATTATGAATAAGAGGAAATTCTATGAAGCACTGAAATATGTTTAATTGTGTAAGTTAAGGTGGGGTGAGCAAACGTGCTAGTGATGTCGCTCCTATTAAGGCATTTGAAGCAGTTGTGAAAATTTATTGCACATGAAGCACATTTTTAGAGGGATAAAACTCTTACAAAGTAATGTTCAGAATAATAAAATGTTTGACCTATATATATATATATATATATATATATATATATATATATATATATATATATATATATATATATATATGCGTGTGTGTGTGTGCGTGTATATAAAAATACATATATATATATATAATTATATATAATATATATATAGATATATATATAATTATATATAATATATATATATATATATGAAAATTTTGCACACTTATTCGTGTTTTTCATATATATTCATACAGGCCGTATATTGCTCTTAATATCTGGATTCTCTCTACCAGGGATTAGAGACACAAAGGGGAATCATCTTTATGATAGTTAGCTTCCGGTTGGCCAGGGAATCAAACCTGGTCCAAAGAAACAGAGGTTCCAGTGACCTATATATATATATATATATATATATATATATATATATATATGTGTGTGTGTGTGTGTGTGTGTGTTACTTGGGCTCTTTAAGGAATATGGACATTAATTATTAAAATGACGCATTTAGTGTAAATGCAAAAGCGTTATATAATTATGTATAAATAACTGAAATCAGTTATCTTTTGAAACGTTTTGGACTGATATCCAAATGTTAATAATAGGAAAATAATGAGAAAGCCATTGATTCAATCATTTAATCAAACATTATTCACATGATTTCCATTATATTTTCTTTTTTTCTTATATCTTTATCTAAATTATCTATTTACTTTTGTGACGCCTTTGTCACCCTTATTATTACGAAGTAGGGAAAAGCAATTAACCCCGCCCAACTGAAATATGAAATATAAGTGAAATCCCTCACCAATGCAGAAACCTTTTCTTTTACATATAATAACGAAAACAATTAAGCCAAACACCAGTTACTATAAAATGTAAAAGGAAATAAGGTCGTTGAACGAATTTCATTACTGCTGAAGTGATCACAGAATCAAAAGCTTTCTCAGAATCAATAAATGCCATTCATAATTATGGAAAATATTCATATTATTAATGTAATTAATATTATTAAAAGGATTAAAATTATTCCTGTTAATAAAACTACTATAATAAAAAATTAAACATTGCACATAAATTTATATACTTCTACCTATATCTAATTTGAGAAAAAAAAATGGAAATCGTGAGAATTTTCATTATAGAATCAATAAATTCTAAGATTCTTTTAATTGACAGTGCATGAATACGAGATTGATTTTTTTTTAATACAATGAAATTCAAGTGAAACTATACTGGCAAACACACAAAGAGTCTGGTGTTACACACGCGCAAGCACACGCACACACACACACACCCACACACACACATATAAATATATATATATATATATATATATATATATATATATATATATATGTGTGTGTGTGTGTGTGTGTGTGTGTGTGTGGATGTGGGTGTGGGTGTGGGTGTGTGTGTGTGTGCGTGTAACACCAGACTGTCTTGTGTGTTTGGCTGCATAGGTTTCTTTGAATCTTGGATTAAAGCTTGTGTTTACGCCCATCTCTCTTATTTTCTCTCTTTTCTTTTTTAAAATCTATCCTAAAATCAAGTTAAACATTTTATTAATGTATAATCTTAAGGAAGATTTTCTGTATTATTTCGAGTTCGTGAATGCACATATTTACAGCCTTCTCCTTAAGCTACTTATTTGCAAGGGGAAATTTTTTTTTCTTTCTTTTTTATTATTCTTCCCCCTTCCTTTTCGCGTTGGGATTAAATTACTACCATGAATCCATTTCAAAACTACTATCCTCTCTTCTTTAACTGACTCAACCTGTGTAGGTGTAGATGCAGATTATGCCAAGATTTTGGATTTCTATTTCTGTCTCGTAAACAGGATTTTTTTTTTATTTTATTTCATTTTATTTTTAATAAGGTTATACTATTGTGCAAGGCAAAATTTAAGATGTGTTCGAGTTGTTTAATATTTCTGCAGTCTTTCCTTTATATTAGCGACACCGTTACATATATTTTTTTTAAGTTTCTTAAAAAGTGTGTATTTTAGAAATTATTTTGCCCACACCGAGAATGTGACCTTTTAGTGGAAATCCCTATCTAGGTGAGAAAACCGATATCCTAACTTATACTATTGCAGTACTTTAATAGAAATATTAAAAGAAAAAAAAATAGGCATTCCTAAGTCAAGATAAATTAAAAGTCTTTAAAGATTGTAATGTTCTTTGAAAATGCTATCTAAACCAGACAAATGGCTGTTATTATAGGGTGGATCAGTTTAACTAAATACATCTGGTGCTTAAAATTTTCATACTTTGCGTTTTTGTAAGAATATTATTATTACTATCATTTATAATCCACGACGTAAGGAGCATTCTAATAACTAATTCAAAATATATGTCACCGATTTTTCCCAATGCACCAGTTTACTTTTCCATAGATTATTTTACCAATCCACTAACTTTAGTGTTTTAGAGCCTCACTGATATTCAAAATTTGCAAGAAATTGGATTGAACTTTAATTGCGTTAACTTTGTAAAATCAGTGAACTACTTATTGATCTTGCATGAAGTTCAATGTGATATTTAGTGTCTCCCAAAATCATATTATACATAAGTCCAACATTTGTATGGAATACTATACTGTGTCAAATATGATATTCATAGAAAATACAAGCAATGGGAATATTCCAACTCTGCCTTCATATGGTCTGTAGGGTCGTGTTCAAGTGGATTTTTTGACCTTAGAATTATTAGAAATCAGAATCAAGAAGTTTCCGATGTAATCAACTGAGTTCCAACGACCATTATTAAGGATTTGTTTTATTATCATTATTACTCTTATTATTATCATTTTGCCTTAAGTGACAAAGCGAATTTCCTGCATCGTAACATTGAAGAGTTTTAACAGATAGGCGGAGACACACTAAATTGAGCGGATGAAAAGTTGTAAAAGCAAATTTGTATTAAGAGCAACGTTTTAATTTGAGGTGATTTTAATAACGTTTCCAACATGTTCATTGTAAGTAATCGGTGGCTGTTGCAAAAAAAAAAAAAAAAAAAAAAAAAAAAAAAAAAAAAAAAAAAAAAAAAAGGTAACGCTTATAAGGAAATTACTTATTTCATGTATAATAATTACATTATTAATGTTTTCTTTTTAAAGATGGAATAATTGTAGAGTAAGGTATATATATATATATATATATATATATATATATATATATATATATATATATATATATATATATATATATATATATAATTTCTAAAGACCTCTGATTTCGTAATTGATACTCTTGACGCATATATCTTCACTTGAAAATAGAAATTCTTAAATTCTATATTTAATTCTATTGACAAATTACTAGTTAGGAGTGATAACTTCCAGATAATTATATTTCTCCTAATCAGGGCTTTCCAGTTAATTAAAAATAGCCTCGAAAAGCCTAGAACCTCTATTGTACTTCCAGCTAATAGCCTCATTATACACTAATAGGATTAAATAACGGGTTGGTTAATGACTAGAAAGAGATCAATGGCCCTTTGAATGGGGATTACACGGCAAAGGCTGTTCTCCCTTCTGCAGTCTTTCAACACTGGCTAATTATAGAAGGCAGTTTGGTAAACAAAACATCGGGGGGAAATATAAATCTATAAAGGTTTATTCATTCGTTCGTTTGTTAAGTCTATATATGAGTTAATGGTACTTTACTTAACAGTAAAATAAAAAAAAAAAACACATATATACCCCAAAAATCACTCCCACACTGACACACATACACAAACACACACACTTTAACTTGTTTAACACTTAGACCTTTAAATTTGTTAACTTATACAATTAAAATTAAATATATATATATATATATATATATATATGTGTGTGTGTGTGTGTGTGTGTAATTTTGTTTTTCCATTTGAACCCCATCATACACCTTTTCTGTGTTCCTTTCTATAAAAAAAAATGTTCATAAAATTAAAAAACCATGTCTTCTGCCATTTCTTGTTCCTTCTACAAATTTACTTACGGCTGACTTTTCTCTGTTCCTTTTGTCTACTTTAGAATTAGAATCAACCAAAAGTGATGTAAATTAATTTTGATGTTTTTTTTTCTTAATATATCACCATGTCTCCATAAAAGATTTCTAGTTTTTCTTATGTATGGAATGTTGTTGGTGCATAAGTTTGGATAATCTCCAATTTATATGTCGTGTTTAGTTTAATAATTAATCCTGTAATTATATCACCAATGCCCTAACATTCTCCATTGTTAAACCCACGGTTTATTTCAATAAGCAAGCCCTTTCCATTTCTTTGTTCTTTTCCTGTCCTCTGAAGCAAAATACATGAACCTCTTTCAGCTTTATACTAGATCCCCCAATTCTTCTAATTTCACTGAATCCTGTCATATCCCAGTTTATATATTTCATCTCTTCTAGTAACATAACAAACTCTTCTTCCCTAGATGGGATCCTGGCATTGTAAGCTGTAGGGTCTGTTCTACACCAGTGATTTTCAGGCACCCAGCAGTGAGACGAACCTGCCCGCCAGCTTGGGTAGTTGTTCCACATGAGACTGGGGCTGGGAGCTGTGAAGGGGATTTTATATTTATGTCTAGTGTTTGCCCTAGTTTTCATTACCATGGTGGCCACTGTGGATTGGTGACGGAGTAGACTTTTGCCTAATCTCTCAAAGCTCAACAATCTAGTATGGGTATCCCTGACTAATAGAGCTATGTTGAACACTGTAATACATAAACCCTTTCACCGAGTTAAGATATCGTCTCTCTCTCTCTCTCTCTCTCTCTCTCTCTCTCTCTCTCTCTCTCTCTCTCTCTCTCTCTCTCTCTATATATATATATATATATATATATATATATATATATATATATATATATAAATATATATATATATACATATATATATATATATATATATATATATATATATATATATATATATATATATATATCTTACGAAAATAAAATGATAATAGCCGGAAGACAAAAGATTGTTTAATGAAAAGATCATCATTATACCAAACACGAAGAAAATTTCCAAATAGATACTTGTGCAGTAATTCCGGCCGAAAAATGTAATTTGGTGTCGTTTTCACCCTGAATTAGTGATGTAGATTTGTATATATTATTCAGAAAGGCTTATGTTCGGGGTGGGGAACTCTCATCGTGTTTTATTTCTAGCTTTAAGATTCTATGGTTTCAGAAATTTTATCAAAATTTAAACTACCATTCTCATTGGACGAAAGGTTTTTTAATATACGTATTTTTTCGAGTACTTACAGAACTATGATACAATGATTAATTGTTTTTCTTTATCATTAATTTATCTAGTTTTTTTTATATGTTTTCATTCGCGAAGATTTCTTACCACTAAAAAGTACAAAAGTACAAGGAACAGCCAAAACAGAACATTAACACATTTAAAAGTCCTTAATAAATGCCAAACTCCAAAACCAATCCTTTATTAAATTCCAAAAATTATCTACGCTTAGGAAATAAGAAAATGGAAGGAAAGCAAATTGCATTTGTTCGTCGATAGTACGAATCATAAAATGAAAAAAAAAAAAAAATCTTTTCATATTAGACTAAGATACTTTGGTGGTTAAAGCAAGGAAAATCGGACGACATTATTTCAGCTAAATTGTATATTACATCATTAGATGTAAAGCTTTAGAGATGGTTTAAACATCATACGAAACCAAAATGCAACTTGTACACTTTACCATAGCATTACTTCGGAAGCGGAAGGTAAGCTTTAGACCAGCTGCTATATATTTTGCATATATTATAGCACACTCGATAAAGAAGCTATGATTCCCTCATATTCTGACTGATATTCCCATTTATTATTGAAGACAAACATCACTGGTTCCCTAATTCGATGAGCAAACGTTTCCGTAATGGTCATTATTGCGTTAACGGAGACATGAATAATATATTCATACTTTGTTCACCGTTGCTGCAATACACGAATCTTAATATGGATAATTTATAATATTAATGGTGGTATGTTGTTTCTTCTGACCTAAATCCCCATCCATTTATAATCCTTCTCGCTCTCTTCATCAATAATATCCTATGCATAGTATTCAGAGAAATGCTATATCCCACCCTTCTACAGCAGGGTCTATTTCCATTGATTCAATTCAAAGTAATAATAATTTCCTTCTTACTTTCTTTTGGAAGGTTTTCCTATCCAGACATACCAGCAATCCATGGTCAGCCAGTGAACGATAATAAGACCTATGTAGCGCTGTTCTTATAGTCTCTCCCCTTTTCATAATCCTTATTCCTTCTTCCCTTTTACAAATAATGGAGAACTGAAACGTGAAATTGTACTGAATGACCCAGTGATATTTATTTTTTCTAAATCCCTACAACGACATGTTTCTTATCAGACCATAAAACAAAAGACATGATAACAGCTATAAACGATATCAAATTCCTCTTTCCGCATATATTTACGATATTAGTTTTCATGTAAAAGAAATGGCTATTCAAGGAAATCCAATCATAATATTTCAGTGAATAATGTGATTGATACAACAAGGAAAACAATATATAAAGTAGAATTTACTTTAAATGGCTCATATCTATCAATTTCATGGAAATAGCAGTTGGAAAATAAAACTTTACTTGTATTGTTGAACAGTAAAAACTTATATATATATACATATATATATATATATATATATATATATATATATATATATATATATATATATAAATATATATATACACATATATATATATGTATATATATATATATATATATATATATATATATATATATATATATATATATATATATATATATATATAAGTGCCTGCATATTATCAAAGGATCTAAAAAGGTAACGGAATATGAACATGATTAAAAACAGCTTACGAATTAAATAACAGAACCCTAATTTTTATGAAGAAAATAAGAAACAAAAATTCTGCATACCAACTCTCACGTCCTTAGATCTTCTATATGATTGCAACGAGGAAGCTCAGAGTAGTATGCCATTAAAAAAACTCAGTTTATTACGAAGAGATAAGGCTTCAAGAGTTCATCGAGAGAGAGAGAGAGAGAGAGAGAGAGAGAGAGAGAGAGAGAGAGAGAGAGAGAGAGAGAGAGAGAGAGAGAGAGAGTAAAAGCCAAGTAACAACGATTTATTACTTCGGCTATTAATAACGAAAATTGGTAATAAATATTCTACCTCTTACCAGATGAGGCTCTTATGAGTAATATTCATTTGCCCCATAATTTTTTGAAAATATAAAGATGTTTCCGGTTATATGCAAGGAAGATATTAGACTATTTTCTTATTATAGGAACATTACTGCTCGCTTGCTTTACATTGTAAATACAAGTTTATTACCTTCACCAACTTCGTTGAGGGGAAGATTACGTTTTGATAGATTTATGTGTGTTTGTTTGTGTGTTTTTGTGATTCGCATATTTCATAAACTATTTGACCGAATCTCATGAAATTTTATGGGTTGAGTGTTCATGATGCAAGGACAGTTTTATTATGTTTTGGGAGTGATTGGGTCAAAAGTCAAGGGCAAGATCACGAAAAGTTGAACAAAGAATCCCAAAGCTCAAAAACCTTTTGACTGAATCTCGTGAAATTTAGTTGAATGATTGGCCATTATCCAAGGACAATGTGCTTAGATTTTGGGAACAATATCGTCAAAAGTCAAGGTCAAGGCCATGATAATATAATAAATTTTTTTTTGCTATATCGTTGTCATTTTTAATCCGATTTGCATGAAACTAGTGCCAAAATGTGCACAATTCAATTACAAACCTTGTGGTATAGAAAATTATATAACGATAACAATAACGTCTTTTTTTTCATTCTATTTGTTTGTATGTCTATCTGTGTGATTATGATTCCAATAACTCATAAAATATTTGATCGAATCTCATAAAATTTGACGGAGTTACTGGTTATGAGACAAGGACAATTTGAAAAAAATTAGGGAATGATTTTGTTAAAAGGCAAGGTCAAAAACGTCTTTTTACCCTATCGTACCTGATTTGCATGAAACTATTGCCCAAATGTGTATAATTCTATTGACTACCTTGTAATATATGTGCTTTGGGATCAAATAAGCTAAACATAATTAATTTTCTTGCGTTTCAGTTTGGCTGTCTGCGTGTGTGTCATTCCGATAACTTGGAAAATTATTTAACTGAATCCCATGATATTTCGTGGGACGATTGGCCATGATCCAAGGAAAATTTGATTAGATTTTGGAAGTGATTGGGTCAGAAATCAATGCCAAGGTTACGAAAAGGTAAAAAAAAAAAAAAAAAAAAAAAAGTCATAATCTGGCTAATTTTTATCTGATTTGTATAAAACTAGGGCAATAAAAGCGCATAATTCGTTTGCCTATCTTATGATACAGGTGTTTTCGGATCAAATACCCATATAATCATCAGTTTTCTTGGTGACAAAAGTGATGGTGGAGAAGGCATGCGTTCTACTGAGTGGCCGTTCTAGTATAACTATGATACCATGAGAGTTTACGCGTTGTAAATACATTTTCATAAAAAAAGGTATTTCTATGGCAAGCAGCTCTTCTAGGAGAAGGACACTCCAAAATCAAACCATTGTTCTCTAGTCTTGGGTAGTGCCATAACCACTGTACCATGGTCTTCCACTATCTTGGGTTAGATTTCTCTTGCTTGAGGGTACACTCGGGCACACTATTCTATCATATTTCTCTTCCCCTTGTTTCGTTAAAGTTTTTAAAGTGTATAGGAGATATTTTTTTAATGTTACTCTTCTTAAAATATTTTATTTTTCCTTGTTTCCTTTCCCCACTGAGCTATTTTCCCTGTTGGAGCCCTTGGGTTTATAGCATTCTGCTTTGCCAACTAGGGTTGTAGCTTAGCAATTTATAATAATAATAATAATTATAATAATAATAGTAATAATAATAATAATAATAATAATAATAAAAACAATAATAATAATAATAATAATAATAATAATAATAATAATAATAATAATGCATTTTATTTTCCCAAACCTCCCCACCCAATACTTATCATTATTTTAATTTCAGTGTCTTGCTCTGGGGAAATATTAATTGTCTGTCATAAGTAGGTATATTTATTAACAATCTCTGCTTTTACATTGAGCATTATCTTAGGTTTACTCATATTAATTTCCAGTCTTACATTTCTGCCTTCTTTATTCAATTTTTTTATCATGTTTTCCAATTCCTCTCTTGATTCATTAAACATAACTGTCATCTGCATTTAAGTTGTAAAGTTATTCCCCATTAATATTATTTCTGACATTTTCCTAATTTATATATATTTTTTTAAACTTCTAGGCAAGGCGTAAATAATTTGGGAAAGATGGTGTCTTCCTGTCTAACTCTTTTCTCAATCGGAATTTTCTTGCTATCTTTGTGTAGTGTTAGGAATGTATACTTTCTGTATAGATATATCCAAGTGTTCTAACATGAGATTCATCTATTCCTTTTCTTCGATGGGCTTTCATTACTGCTGATGTTTTTACATATAAAAGCCATGCACAGTGGATTGTCACACTGTTTATTTTTCGTTTAGCTGTTTAATCATATAAATATGATCAATAGTCGAATACCTACTTCTAAGACCTCCCTGCTCTCTTGATTGATTAATGGATAGCTGTCTTCCTATTCTGCCTGATAAGATCTTTTCAACTTATTGGGCGGTACTTTTATGGCCATTTATGTCTCCCAAATTGTGAATTGGTATAATAAAAATTTGAAAAGCTGTAGGTACGAAACAGTCTTGCAGACAATTGGTCTAGAATTCAGCAAGTTTAACCAATATGAAATCTACTTCCTCTAATTATAAATCAATTATTAGGCCATCTTTTCCGGATTCTTTGCCTATTTTCTGGGGTTTTAATGATTTCTTTACTTCTACTGTTCTCATGTATTTGTGCGAGTGTTTGTTTTAAAGGAGGCCTTCCAATCGAGCCTAATGAGTCCGAGAAGTAAGTAAATACTACGTTATTCAAAGAAGGTAAAGTTTGTTTTAAAGGTGACCTGAGATTCACCTCGAAAAGATTAGTTACAATGGTTCTTTGGATGGGTATTGTGCCAAACTTGAATATAAAATATATATATATATATATATATATATATATATATATATATATATATATATATACATATATATATATATATATATATATCAGAAACGTATTTACTCATAGAATAGTCCATAAATCCCTTGACATGATTTTTATAATACATTTTAAATTTTCCTTCTAATTGGGGAAATTATATAATAGCGGTTCTCAATCGATACCGTTTCGTATTTTGTTATGATGGATATCCAGAAAATCCTTTACAAATTGCATAACCATATTTATTCACTATTTTTGTAAAAATATTTTTCTTTCCAGACAAAAATCGTAACCAGTATAGCTAATTCCATAATAATTGTATAATAGATTTCTTCTTTCCCACCGTTATCCCTTCATTAAGAAACATCTAACTTAACCTATGACTTTATGTAATCCAGCTATTTTTTCCGACAGGGTGATATGAAATTAACGATTGAAAATAGTCAGTGAAAAGTATACCAGTTAACAAGTACTTTACGGTACTAAACACGTTGAAGATCTCATGATTTTCTTTATAAAATGCTGTGAAACCCTATTCCGTTCCATATTCAAAAAAAAAGAAAAAATAATAATAATAAAAATAATAATAATAATAATAATAATAATAACAATAATAATAATAATAATAATAATAATAATTATAAAGGAAAATAGAAAATTATTCCAAACAAAGACGCCAGGCGAATTAGGTTTACAACTTAAATGTCCGAATGAAATGAGCTCCGGGAGAGACTAAATCTCCCTCTAATTTGTTTTTGTTTTTCTTTAGGGATCTTTTCGTCAGTAAACATCCCAGGTGCCCAAAATTGCTATTCAAAGTCGACCTTCGACATGTAAATGCAGGAATTTGGTTTTTCACCAAAAGGGTAGGGGAAACTTATTCCTGTTATTTAAAGTCTTATTTTTCACTTGCGTAGTAAATTGTGTAAAGCAAAACCATTGTTAGCTATAGGGTTTTGTTTTCTATTTTTGGATAAACGTATTACCTCCTGTGAACTGACGAGATGATTTGAATAATTTTGAAAAATCAATTTTTATTGGTAATATTGATTTTCATTCAACGGAAAGGTGGATACAACGTGTTAGAAGGTAACGGTGTTTGTAAAGTCTTAGACTTTAAAGGTAACAAAAAAGGGTTTTCTTGTTCGATGCTACGTCATGAATCTTTGTGATATAAATATTACTCTCATCGGAATAACAAACCTCAAGAAATGGATAACGGAGGGTTTCCCTCGCTTCATGAGATCGTAGGAAGTAGCATCATTTTCCATTGGTAGCAAAATAAGAGAGCGATGAAAAACATGACATGTTCGACAGATCCTCATGTCCGTATGGAATTAAAGCTTGTAATAAGTGTTTTCGTAATTTCGCAGAACCTCTTTTCCTTCGTTACAAGTGTTCATTTAGTACAATTGTAACTATCTTTCCATATTCAAATCTTCTACCGCCGCGAGCATCATAGCTATTTACATATCCCTAAAACAACTACTATTTTTCAAAGTTTTCCTCCTCACTCAATCGATGTACGAATTGAAATGCCGTACAAATATGCCATGAGGATTAAATTAAAGCTTAATATTTTTTAACACTACATTTTGTAATTATCCAACTATGAATGCAATAATTTATGATTTAATATGAATATTTGATAGTGACATTTATTTAAACACATTTTTACATTATATTCCAGAGAGGAAATTGAGTTTTCACCTCAGAAAATTTCAACCTAAATCTTCTAAAACGATTCATACATTTTCTCCGCATATGTTTTTCATCTAATCAACGCGCTCATCTATCAGTTAATCAGTAACCCGATCCATCTCCTAAGAGGATCTCGAATGATTTATTCACAATATGTAAACTTTATCTAGGTCTAAGCCTACTTTTTGTAGACATATGAGCTTAAGATTAGAGCTAGATCTCCGCTATGCTGACGACATAGTGCTGCCATATAGGCCCACTATATGTCATAAAATCTCAATGTCTTAGGATCTGAGACGATGTTCAAACAATAACTGATTTGCATATATAATTCTAGCATCAGTCCTCTTTATCGTAATACATCTCTTGTCGTAATTTCTCGAAGTGAACGAAAGATGAGAAATTCAGACCTTTTCAAAAGTTAACATTTGTAAAACATTTAACCCTCTGATTTTTTCCATGATCATAGTCTCCCTTCTCAGTTTCATCTTATTAGGCTTTTAATGCAACGGGAAATGCTTCTCGGTGTCAATGACCTTAGATGACAGGATGCCATAAAACCCTTTTCAATCAATTAATGGGAAATGATGCAACTTTTGTGTTTTTCTCAGCAGTTAATACTGCTTTATGTCTTTTTCTTCTCAGCTCCTTGTGCTGAGAGTATTAATCTCACGTGTCTTGTAGCTCTACAAATGAAAAATAATAGCGATTATAGAATTTCCTGTTCTCTATTTTGGAAGAAATAATGAAACAAATAACACGAGCACGCTCGGTTAGAGGAACAGGTCTGAGGGCATACTTATGCAACCTCTATATCTAGGGAGTTATAATTAATAAAAACCCACTCACACACATGCACACACACAAACGCGCGCACACACACACACACACACATACATATATATATATATATATATATATATGAATATATATATATACATATATATGTATGCATATATATATATATATATATATATATATATATATATATGTATACATACATATATATATATATATATTCATACATGTATATATATAATAAATATATATGTGTATATATATGTATGTATATATATATATAGTTAAACATATATATGTATATATATATGCATATATATGTATATATATACATATATATATATATATATA
>NC_090750.1:50242963-50247963 GCF_036898095.1 Palaemon carinicauda | reverse complement strand
CGCTTGTCTTGTTCTTATACATTTTATCTGTTACTCTGACTCCTAGCTTTTTTTGTGTACTCTAATTTTCGCAATCACGTTTTGGCCGTCTTCTTTCCCCTATTATCATAACACATTCACAATATATTATTTGTCACTTTTGTCTCGTCCATTCCTTTCAATTTCCCATCCTTTATCCTTTTTACCTATTTTCATCCCATTCCTTATTTTCAGCATTCCCTTTTTACTTAGCTTGTGCTAAGACATTTATATTGGTGTAGGTTACGCGAGGGTTTATATCGACTTGAGGGAACTCTGGCTGTTGTCTCCCTTGACACGTATGTAATTGTCACTTTGTCATATTGCTTTGCTTACCTCTTTCCCCACTTTCTTTTTGCTTCATGTTCTCCGCTCTCAATTCCTTCTCCTTTACTCTTAACTTCTCGTTCACAAATCTCGTTATCTTCTTTGGCTATTCTCTAACTGATTTTTCTCTTTCCTGCTCTTGTACCCCAATCTCGCTATCACCATCACTCCTTTGCCATCCACAACCTTAAAACCTCCTTTTTTCGGATTGACCCTTTCTCCTCATCCTTAAACCCTAAGCTGTGCTCATCCTAGCTCCTGCTGTCAAGTTTTCCTCTACCGTTTGCACCTTCCTCGTACCCTGATTGGTTCCCGTTCCTTAGCCTTAACTCCTTAATTTTCATTGGCTATTCCGTAACTGATTTCTCTCTATCTTGTCCACCCATTTAAGCTCCGTCACTATCTTATGCTTTTCTCTTTTTCCCGAACTTATTGCCTTCACTCCTCTTCCGTCCCAACCTTTAAAACTACCTATTATTTTTCTTATTAGCTCCTTCTCCTCATCCTTGAAACCCACAGCTTTGCTCATCCTATATCCTCCTGTTGAATTTCCTTTTAACGTTCGCACCTTCAGCGCTTCATGATTGGTTCCCACTCCTCATCTTTAACTCCTCCATTTTCATTGGCTGTTCATTAACTGATTTTTCTCTCTCTTTTCCAGCTATTCAAGCTCCCTCACTATTTTTTTTTCATTTCCTCTTTCCCAAATTTTGATTTCAATTCGTTCTACAACTCTACTTCCTTTCTTTTGATAGCTCTATCCTACTTAGCTTATACTCTTTGCTATCGCCCCACCTACCCCTTTAACTTTAATTGGGATATTTTACTCTCTTTTTTTTTTTCTTCCTTAGACTTGAAAGATGTTCTTACCCTTCCCGTGACCTCCGACTTCCACAGGAATTTCTGCTATACAACTATTTCTCTTATTGCACAATTCTTCATTTTCGTCGACCTGAAAAGGAGCCACCCTAACGGGACTTTTCTACCCCTTGTCACGTTCAGATCCTGATCTGTTCAGGAGTGACTGATTCGGTCCAGAGTTTGATTGCATTCCCAAAGTCCCTATCTTTTTCTAACTTCTCCTATACAATGGTCACCCTTATAGTTTAAATTTTTTGCTTTCCTCTTCTTATCCCTCAATGCAACAGCATAGGTCTTGCCCTTTAAGCAAGTCCTACTTGAGCGAACGAGCGGAAGTTAGGAAAAGGATCTAAGACCTCACATCCCATTCATTAAATTAATAACAATTATGATGACATCTCTCTCTCTCTCTCTCTCTCTCTCTCTCTCTCTCTCTCTCTCTCTCTCTCTCTCTCTCTCTCTCTGTCATAGTCAATATCTCAAGGTTAACGAAAGCGTACCATTCTTGAGGTCTTTGGAAGTGGCCGTGCATGATAATTGTGCACTGAAATATTTTTGAAATGAACTCTGGGTAAACTCGACGCAACACAATACTAGGCAATTGGGATTCCTGCTAATGGTGGTGCTCATTACCAAGCCATTTAAAGGATTTCCATTAAAGCAGTCTGACTAAATCTTTGCACTCAAGATGCACAAGCAAGGAGAAACGATAGAAGGCTGAGGGCGAGTGAGAGGAAGAGGGGATGTTGTGATATATATATATTTATATATATATATATATATATATATATATATATATATATATATATATATAAATATATATATATATATATATATATATATGTGTGTGTGTGTGTGTCTGTGTGTGTGCGCGTGCGTTTGTGGGTATGTGTTTGTATATGCATGTATATATAGTCTGTATTCAGCACGCATCAAAAGTATTAAAATTAACATGCACACTCACAAGGGTCATCTCCTGCGATTTAACTGTTCAGTGACGACTTTCCTCTTGATAATGGTAGAAGAGACTCTTCACTAAGGTAAGCAGCTCTTCTAGGATAAGAACACTTTAAATGCAACCATTATCTTGGATAGTGCCATAGCCTGTCTACCGCATCTTCCACTATCTTGGGTTAGAATTATCTTGCTTAAGGGTACACTCGGACATGCTATTCCATATATTTTTTCTCCCTCTTGTTTTGAAGGGGTTGTAGTTTATATATGAAAGCTCTAATCCAATGGTGCTAATGCTCTTAAAAAAAAATTATTTTTATTGTTCATTACTACTCTTCTTGTTTTTTTTTTCCTCTCTGGGCTAATTATCTCTGCTTGAGCCCTTGGGATCATAGCTTCCATCTTATCCTACTAGGGTTGTAGATTATCATATGATAATAATAATAATAATAATAATAATAATAATAATAATAATAATAATAATAATAAAGCAATCATGCTAATAATAATATATCATCCTCCTCCTCATCCTTATGATCGTCAAATGTTACTAATCAATGCAGAAAAATAGCTTCAGACACATCCTTCCATTTGCGTGTGTCTATGGTCTTTCTATGTCAGTCGCCACCTGCAAACTTACTTAGTTCGTCAATACCTCGTCTTTGCTTCCTTTCCTGCATATTTTGCCATCTCTATGACCGAGTCTGTTAATAATAATGTCCATCTATTTTCTACCGTTTCCATTAAATACCCTGCCCACATATCTGTCTTTTTCTTACAGGTTGCTAGAAAATCCTCTACTTTAGATTGTTGTAGTAGCCATGTTGCTGTTTTTTTTTTTTTTTTTTTTTTTTTTTTTGTCTGTTAGACTTATTCCCATCATTATTATTTCCATAGGTCTCTAAGTTGTAACTAGCTTATGCTTTATGGCCTTAGTAGGGCACTAAGTTTCTCATGCAAATGTTAAATCTGGTAAGATCATCTCGTTAAATAAGTAACATTTTACATTTCATAATATCATTTGGTTTTCTAAAAGTTCTCCATCCCATACTTTTTTTTTTTTTTTTTTTTTTTTTTTTTTTTTTTTTTTTTTTTAAGTCTTGTTTCTTGGGGAAAACATTTATTGTCTTTCCTAAGTAGGTGTATTAAGAAACAGTCTTTTAAGTTTCATCCATATGTCTTATTCATTGAGCATTATCTATATTTTACTCATATTCATTTTCAGTTTTATGTTTTTGTTTTCTCGATTCGAATCTTCTCTCATCTTTTGCAATTCATTCCATGATTCACTAGACCCAGCTATGTCATCTGCAAATCTTAGGTTTTCAAGGTATTCCCCATTGATAATAATTCCTACAATCTCCTAGTTTAAATTTCCATAAACCTCTTTTAGGCATGCTGTTAATTAGTTAGGAGAGATGGGGTCTCACACTCTCTTTATGTAGTTTTAGGATAG
The DNA here is from genome assembly GCF_036898095.1 of Palaemon carinicauda. Lineage (NCBI taxonomy): Eukaryota > Metazoa > Arthropoda > Malacostraca > Decapoda > Palaemonidae > Palaemon > Palaemon carinicauda. Next base: position 50,244,347 of record NC_090750.1, on the reverse strand, counting down.
CTATACTTCCTATATCGATGACTTCAAGTGTACTAACACCAGATTGATCTCCTCCTTGTCTTTGAAGAACTTTCATTACTACTGAGGTTTTGACAGAATCAAAAGCTTTCTCTTAGTCTATGAATGTCATGCATAGTGTTTTATTATACCAAGCTGATTTTTCCATTAGGTGGTTAATTAATTGGATATTGTCAGTTGGTGAATACTAATTTTTAAAGCTTTTCTGCCCTTTTGGCTGATTAAAGTCAAGCTGTCTTCCTAGTCAGCCTATGCTGAACTTTACTCAAAATGTCTGCAAGAATGCTCGATAGTCACAGATTGGGAAAAATGTATCATCATGCCAATTCACAAAAGCGAGACACAAAAGACCCGAAAAACTACCGCCCAATGAAAAGTTTACCCTCCGTCATCAATAAAATATTTACAGATTATACTGTCTTACTTTTTTTAAATCTCCATCCATCATTAAATCAATTGTTATACCATTTTCCTCCTACTGTTTTGCCTCTTTTCATGCCTTTTAATGGTTTCCATATTTCCCCTACTGTCACATTAGGTAATGGTTTAATTGTTTGAACATTTCTATTGACAAATGTATTTCTTATATCGCTATTACAAAGCTCTTTGTAGGAATCCACACCAATTGTTTGCAATATTTCGATATTCATTCTTTAAATCAAACATATGTTGGGGTCCTATTCCAAGTCTTTTTTTTTTTTTTTTTCTATCTATTTGATGCTTCTTTCTTCTTTAGTGTTGCCTATTTTTTTCTATTGTTTATGAATGTGGTTTTTTTATTGTTTTGGATATTTCTGCTGATTCTATTGCATTTTTCTTGGATTTTACTCTAATCTTCAATATTTTCTTTATTAGGGTTTTGATCTTTTGAGATAGTTTCCTCTGATCAGGTTTAAGACTTTCTCACCTATCTCTTGTGCTGATTCCAATGCATTTTCTTAATACTGGTCATTTCATTTTTTACTTGCTTTAATTTCATCATATAGCTACAAATATCTATTTTGTATTGCTTGATTAAACTTATCACATTTGGTTTCTATTACAGGAGTTTTTTTTTTCAACTAGTCTTTCTCTTTCTCTCTTTATATGTAAAGTTTTGCTACTCGACATTATATGGTCACTTGACCTTAACTTGTTTAACTGTTACATTTTTAACTAAAGTAACTGTTAACTGAGAATACAACTATTCCATTTACCGTTTCTCCATTTAGGGTTCTCCATGTACATTTTCTATGATTTTTTTTTTTTTTTCATAAAAAGAGGTGTCCATGACATTGACATGCTTTCTTTCAATGAACTCTACAAGCATGTCCTCCCTGTCATTCCCTGTGTCTATTCCAAATTTACCTAATGCTGATCTCCCTTT
>NC_090750.1:50230463-50237963 GCF_036898095.1 Palaemon carinicauda | reverse complement strand
TTCCTCAGAAGAAGTATTACGAAACTAGTCAGGACTTAAACTTGTAAATCCTATTTTTATTTTACATTTTTTTTTTTGGCAACTAAGCATTACATTTCCTTCTGAAATTTTGCCTCTATATATATATATATATATATATATATATATATATATATATATATATATATATATATATCTTATATATATATATATATATATATATATGTGTGTGTGTGTGTGTGTGTATATATATATATTTTTTTTGGGGGGGGGGATTTCTGGATATGAAATAGGAATTATGGCCAGAATTTTAGCCATTAGGTAATAATGTTAAAAATGTTGAACAAAGCTTTGGCTTCCTTATATATATATATATATATATATATATATATATATATATATATATATATATACATATGTGTGTCTGTATATATATGTATATATATATATATATATATATGTGTGTGTGTGTGTGTGTGTGTGTGTGTTTGCGCGTGTGTTTCCTACAGAAAGAGAGATAAGCGAATCAACATAAGAATTAAAAGTGTATTCCCATGTAAAAGGTCCCGAGAAAGATAATGCAAGTAGTTCTCAATCTCTAAGTGACCCCTGGGGAAGCTGTGGGGACAGAACCCCCCATCCCCCAAACTCTCTTCTATAAAAGCAGGCTAGCTTGCACCTTAGAATTTTTCAACTTTTATGACCATTGTTGTATTATGAAGTCTATGAAGTACTTCTCTTTATGTGAGGTCATCTCTTTCATATCTCATCACAATAGTTTAAAACCAATTACAAATAATATATATATATATATATATATATATATATATATATATATATATATATATATATATATATATAATATATATATATATATATATATATCAATTAAAACATTAGATGATTGTCTCCTATAAACTAGATATAGATATTAGACGAAATCAGAAATATAAAAGCAGTTAAAAGTTCGAAAACAAAATTATATCTGAAAAACAAATGATAGATTAAATAAACCGTAAGTAAAAATATTGCAGGCTTGGAAACCTGATAGCCCTAACTTGATCAATATTGGGAATGACTTTATATCAAAGAATAAACATCGTTAGTATGATTTTGTTAAATGTATCACGTAGGCCTACTGGTATTTTATGATAATCATTGTGTACAAATTTTAATTGGTCACATTAAAATCGTCCTAAAGTATGATTTTGTGGTTGCTATAATCACATGTCAGATGCCAGGAAATTGCATCTAAATGTATTTCCTCGTAAAAAAAAAAAAAAATTCTGGGGAGGCCCTTTGTGTATCACTCAGGTATGTTATTAGCTACTCTATTTCATTTTAGTTGTTAAGTTCAAAATAAATTACCAATAAGCACTTTTAAGGAAAATATTTACTAAAAATGCGTTCTCTAAATTGTTATAGCAGAATATATTCTCTTTCTTACTATTGAACTATCTAAAATACTATAGAAATACTTTCCGATCATAGATCTTTTATTGTCTTTGTATCATAAAGGATTTCATTGTGCAGTGATACCTGCCCAGTGTTTACACAAAGAGAGTTTCCAGATAGTTTATAATCCCGTGTTTTTCCGAAAATAATACATTAACTTTCTCTAATTCTCTAAGTTATACGATTGTCGGGATTTTTTTTTCTTTTGTCCGATTTCCATCTATCTAAAGACTCACAAGCATGAACTCATCAACAATAACAATCAAATCCCCCTTTATCAAATCACCCTTTATCCAATCACTTTAGGAATGCACTTAACACATAATCCGTGTTTAGTTGTTAAGATTAGTTAAGTACCATTGACTCAATTTGATACATTAGCAAACTCACGTTCTTTGCTTTTCTTGAAAAAAGGTTTTGGGGTTTTTCATGTTTTTCCATGAGACTTCCATTAAGACTTCATTTCCACTGTATGACTGGGATCATTATAAACCCCAGCTCTCTCATATAGATATTTGACATTCAAGTATAGATATTTATTGAAATTATTATCGTGGTCGTCGTCTTTGTCTTAGAATATTAAGATAGGAGTATTGAAATATGCAACCATTTTAATAAAAAAATATAAACTTTTTATGTTATTCTGAACAACACTTTTATCGTATATGCTTTTCATTTTCAGGACATTTTATATTCTGAATCTATGCCTTTCTGTGTTCGTTCTGTATTCATATTCAAGTTGCAAATAGTGGCCATATTATATATATATATATATATATATATATATATATATATATATATATACATACATATATATATATATATATATATATATATATATATATATATGTATATATATATATATATATATATATATATATATATATATATATATACTGCACTTGGCTGAAAAAGTGGAAACACATTCTCACCATATAAGTCAACGAAGGTGACTTATTCAGTTCAAGAATTTCCTGTCAACTCTTAACTGGATTGGCCACTGGTACCAGATAAAGATATAAAGCAAACTGCACCAAAGTGGTGACATCAACACAACCAATACATATTAAATTCCCATATCTTATATGATACCATATGATTTTTCGTCTGCAAAGCCTTCAAACTTGCACAAATTCCAACGAATAGTATCATTTTAGTCACGACAATACTTAATGAACCTGTCTGCAAAGGTTCAAAGAGGTAGTATCGAGTGATTTTAACATTATTCCGTTGTAGTGAATAAATGGTGACATGCAAGGGGAAAACTGTTTACTTTAAATTTTGTTTAGTTCTATTACAGAATTTTAGCTACTAATATTAATCGGACATAAACTTAAAAAATGGGTATCCATACGAATATTTCAATCGTCATCGTGGGTGAGAATTCACTCATTACTATGTAAAGGCTTGAGACGCATATGGGAATAATTAAGGGAACAATAGCTGTTTAGGTATAGAATAGTCACTCTATTTTAATTATAATTTCGGAGATTCTAGTCATTACTCTTTAAAAACAATAAATTTGTATTGTTATGTTGTGCTTACCTGCAACAGAATCCACTTTTATATATAAGAAATGGTCTAAGATCTGTTGCTTGAGAGAGAGAGAGAGAGAGAGAGAGAGAGAGAGAGAGAGAGAGAGAGAGAGATATTTCACTCTTTTATCAAATAGTAAAACTAATAAACGTAGATAAATGAAGTTCTCGAAATGTTCAACATTTGGCTTCTGATAGAATTCCTTTTATCTTATAGAATATAAAGAAGTTTTGATTACTGAAAAAAATAGATTTCGGAAAACCAATTTATAATGTGTGAATCTGTGATTATTTTTAACTAATTTCCGAAATGTACGAGATAAAACTCAACTAATTCATCGGATGTCAAAGTGAACAATGTCAATTATATCATTTGGCGCATATGGTTTAAATCATTAATGATTTATGAACCAAGCCTCATTAATCAGTTTACGGTGATTACGGTAAAAAATCTGAAATGCAAGTTGCTTCTAGGCAATGTATTATATAAAGATGATGATGATGTTTATGTACACGTGCGTGTGTGGGTGCGTGTGTGGGTGTGTGTGTGTGTGTAAGAGAGAGAGAGAGAGAGAGAGAGAGAGAGAGAGAGAGAGAGAGAGAGAGAGAGAGTTTTCAAGGAACATCAGATCATGTACGAAATGTTCGACCATTTCTCGGAAATCTCAGCAATTACTTTCAGAATCTTAGCAGTGACATGTTGAGTATGCTGAAGGAATATCAGCAAACCGAAGATGGCTTTTCTTGCTGACTTGATTTACTTCCTTGCCTTTATCTTTTTTTCCTTCTTATTTCTTGGCCAGATTTTTTCACTAAAAGTTTCCCTTTCTTTGTATCCTTACTAACATTAATCGGCGAAAATAATGCTAGATTATACGATTAATTGTTAGGAATTGCATAGTCAAAATCAGAATTTAACATTACAAAACATGCAATGGCAAGATTGAACAGGGTTTTCTGATATTAGTGCGGGAGAGAGCCAAAAAAGAGAGATATTTAGAGCAATAGCTTTACAGTTTATGAGCGTTATGATATACACGTACATTACACGGTTTCCCCTAAACAGACGCACGTGTGAAATAGGGAGGCAAACTATAGGCGGGTCATTTTGCTTCATATATAAAGGTTTTAGGCGATCAATAAAGACCCAGTCTACTTGCATGTGGGGCGCCAGGGGGTAAATTTTCCCACAACATAACATAGGCACTGGAGATTATTGGAGGAACTCTCAGATAAAAAGAAAAAAAAATCAGCAGGGACGACCAAAGGGTCTTCATACATCATTTCAGCTGTTGAGACATCCAGGGTGTCCATAAGAGTGGTCCTTGAGCCCAGGAGGACCAAGGAAAGCTGAGTAACCCAGTCAGAGTCATTGCAGCAGGACATCAAAGCTGCTTTGAGGGTGTGTCAAAAGCATTCAGCTTTCCCTTTGGCTGCAAAGTTGTAGGTAGTTGCTTGATGTAGTATGATACGTAGGAGATTTACTAATGATGTTTGAAATTTAGAGGTGAAAATTATATCCCTATCAGAAGTAATATGCTCAAGTATACCAAATCTCCCCATTAATCCCGAGAGTAAGTCGGATTTTGCAGTTTGCATGGGGTAGCTTCAGTAAGCAGGTACCGGTGTCCTTTTGATGTGGCTAGGGTGACTACTATATTAACGTAAATATGGACAAAACGACGCTGAGGTTGATAAAATATGCCCACTCCTGTATCCATATATTAATGCACTTATGGAATCTGGCATGCAGCACATGAGCAGACACAATCCTTAGCATCCTTAGTAATACTGTGCCAAAACTATTTCGTTTTCAGTAGCTGTGAAGTAGATTGGCACTCGGGATATGAGAGACCATGGATTAAATCAAACACATGTCGGTGCATGGCGGCAAATATCATAGGTATGGTCTACCAGTACTAACATTATACATTGGGATCCTGACAAGGCGATGTATTTCAATCCCAGCTGAATGGTGGCTAATGTATTTCTTCACAGGCATTAGCAAAAGGATAAATCTTAACAAGACGTATTGAAGGGTACAGTTGTATTCAGCCCTGGTTTGGAGATGTTGACTTTAACGTGCGGACCAGGGACATGTAATCTGTACAAATGACAAAGGTCATGACTTCTAAGAAGTGGTGAAAGTGCCATAGAGCAAATTGGACTGCCAGCAATTTGTGTTCAAAGGTAGAGTAGCCCTATTCCTCATCGGACAGTTTTCTACCAAAAAAGGCCAATGGATGGGGTGAGTCTTTGACCAACTGCTTGAGCACTGCACCAATAGCGATGTCACTGACATTGGATGAGAGAGGGATAGAGGCACTTGGCATGGGGAAAGTGAGAGCATCCCCAGTTGATAGGCCATTCTTTGCATTATAGAATGTCGCCTCCTGAAGGGGACAAATCTTCAGATCTTTCGGCTTGCCCTTGAGGGAGGTGTAGAAGGGGGCCAGAGTGGCACAGATATCATGTCCAAGATTTCTTGCAGTGCGTTGATGGCTGAGGGCATGGGGAAGATCTGAACAGCTGATACCTTCTCAGTAAGGGGATGGACGACTTCAGGAGTGATGCAGTGTACTAAGAATGATACTTCATTGGTGGCATAGAAACACTAGTTGTACTGGACTACAATTATGTTGTAATTGTTGGAGAACACTGCATAGGTGATAGAGATGATCCTCTTTGAAGGAAGAGAATAAAAGTTTGTCATTCACATAACATGCACAGAAGGGGAGATCGTCTAAGATGCCATCCATGAGTTGTTAAAAAGTGGCCACATCGTTATAAAGGCCACAAATAAAGTAATTGAATGGGTATATGCTGAAGGTGGTGGTGATAGTGGTCTTAAGGATATCTACTGGGTTCATGGGCCACTGAGAATGGAGAACACTTTCACTTTGAGCAAGTAGGAAGTAATGAGGGCGATATTTGGAGGGGCTAGTGATCTGGTTCTCTCTGCATGTTCAGATGCTTGTAATCCACACAAGAGCGCAGGAGCCCTCCTTCGTCTGGAAGATGTATAAGAGTGACAGACAACATTGGCTTGAGGACTTTTAGAAAAGGCCAATTTCTTCCATTTCAATGAATGTTCGTTTAGCAGGAGCAAAACTATCAAGGGCCACATGCCTTATCCTGACGTACATCGGGTTTTCCATAGTTTTGATATGGAGATAAATACTGTGCTTGACAGGAACTATGGGGGTTTGGCAAATTTTCTGTCAGAATACTGGGTGCAACATGAGAAAGTGGCCGCAGACCTCCGTGGATACCTGGTGTGGAGCGAAAGGACAAAGGGGGCCAGTTGAACAACTGTCAATGAGCATGAGTCTGCCTTTACTAAATGGCGATGTGCCCTGTTAACCAGAAGGGGATATTGGTAAGGAAATACACATAGATTATTGGCAATATTAAATTGTCAACAAGAAACTTCCAATGGTGTTTAGCACTCCAAAAATATAGTGAGAGTGTCTCGTACCTGTAGGTTGAGATCTCAGATCCGTTGCAGGTACGAAGCGGACGAAGGCAGGCTTAGAATGACCATGTCGCGTCCTGGAGAGTGACATTAGTAGAATTACACATCAGTACCTGCATCATGTGAAAATAAGAGATTATTGACAAGAAAGGCCACCACCACATGCGATGGCCTAGTTACAAGTATTTTTGGCCACTGACAACTTTCCGTACATTTCCTCACAGCAGCTTCGAATATAAAGTAGTAGTAACATAACTGTGATTGATGGGCATCATAAAGTGGCTAAAGAGTTTGTTGGTTGAGGTGTGAGAAAGGCCCGGCATATGTGGGAGGTGGGCAGCTTTGTTGCTGCTACGGTATATGATGGGGCTGGTTTGGTCGGTATAGAATGGTTGTCCTCCTCGTCAGGAGTGAAGGCATTGATGCAGGTCTTGAAGCTAATGAAGTGGCTGTCCATACGGACGTCAGTGGCCGAGGATAGCCATCTGCAGCAGGTTACAGGCAAGAGATACTGGTTATTTCCTTGAGGCCAAAGACAGCATTTTTGTTCTCCTAACGATTGTTGAGAGAGCTGTAAAAGCTTCTTGGCTCTTTTGGCAGCTGGCGATGGTGAGTACTGCTCCAAGAGGTATGTTTTGAGGGCGTCATACTCTTTTGGAGTGTCCCCTTGTTTGCAAAGCCAATCGGAGATTTCCAGCAAAGTGACTATGAGGATTGGAATGTGGACATAGTAAGCCTTCCTAATTAAATGTGTCATGCCCTTGATGTGAAACAGAAATTTGGCACGCTGAAACCAGGCAAAAGATTCTCTACTGGTAGCTTCATTGATGTGAATAGTAGAGTCAGGATCGATGAATAGCCATTATCATTGGGCAGCAACGTCAAAGAGTAAGGCTCACCAGTGAGTTGGAAGGTAGCAGGCAGCTGGTCACTTCGTGGATCACCAATATGGAAGACTGTTTAGAATATGACCAGAAAAACTACTTGGGCATGAATGGTTTATTCAATTGACATAGCAAGCTCATGTACAGGTAATGGAAGATGGAAATGACATGA
>NC_090750.1:50222963-50225463 GCF_036898095.1 Palaemon carinicauda | reverse complement strand
GAGAGAGAGAGAGAGAGAGAGAGAGAGAGAGAGAGAGAGAGCAGAATTGTCAAGACTTTGATTATCGCAATAAATTTACAAGAATATATGCTTAAAAGTATATTTCAGATATATGACTAAAATTACTCTTATAGTACCAACATAATTCAATTTCCCTCAGCACATTATCTGATATCAAGAACAGGCCAGAAATATTTAAATCTTCCAAATTGATCTAATTAGGAGTAAAATTATAAGAAATGAGCTATCAACTATAAATGTATTTAATGATTCTCCATTTCGTCATAAGGTATATTCTCGAAGAAACGAAAAACAAACTCTGGTTTACCTTTTGAGAACTATTGGAACACTAATAAGATTATTTAGGCACCCTACATCAGTAAAAATATCAGGGTTTAACTTTTACGCTCAAGAATTGTGATATTGTAAATGATGGTCTGTAAGAGGTATTTTCTCGGCTTTACTCTTCCCATTATACTACAAGAAGAATAGATTTACTTTAGCTCACATAATGGACATGATCAGAGAACCTAACACCGTGATAATGTCATGCTAACGTTTTTATCTCTTGATAAATTACCGGGAAAATTAACAATACTGTATATCATTACCAAATAAATATTTCTTATTTTTTTTTCATATTTTAAACACTAAACTATTAGTGCTGTTAACATAAATTAATTGTAACATATGAGAGCAGAGAAAACATTAATATGGTCAATAATACAGAACAAGTGCCTCATCACTCAGTTAGTCATAACTAGAAATCATTTATCCACTACAATGCAAGAAGGATACATATTTATGTTATATCCGCCATAGACTCTGCACCATGGTCTTCCACTGTCTTGGGTTAGAGTTCTCTTGCTTGACGGTACACATATATATACATATATATATACATATATATATATATATATATATTTATATATATATATATGTATAGGCCTATATATATTTATATAAATATATATATATATATATATATATATATATATATATATATATGTATGTATATATATACACACATATATATATATATATATATATATATATATATACATACATATATAATATATATATATATATATATACATTTATATATATACACATATATAAATGTATATATATATATATATATATATATATATATATGATAAATTTTGCACATTTAAACGTGATTTTCCATATTTCAAATATATATATATATATATATATATATATATGTGTGTGTGTGTGTGTGTGTGTGTGTATGTGTGTGTGTGTGTGTGGGTGTGTATGCGTGATTAATGAACTGAACATTCATATTCATTAAAATTAGAGGAGTACTTTTGTCCCCGAATATTTCAAAGATGATAAGATCAAGATTTTTTTTTTTTTTTTTTTTTGACGTAAGACACGTGATTTCCATTTCAATAAAAATAAGCGTATTTGAATTTTCAAGGAGGTGGTCTCCAACATTTTTCCTTTCATAAATATGGTCCAAAGAAAAATAAGCTTTCAAAAATAATATTCAGTTTCCTATAATATGATTTAAATTTCATTAAATAATATACTTCCATTATCATCCTGTAAAATGGGTTAAGAAACAATACATTTTTAGTTTTTATTCACAGTATATAGCAAAACTGGTGATACCTAAATTCAGTGATTTTCGTTCGATAATCACTAACTGGTAACTCTTACTTTCTTCACATTTCTGATGAGAATAGGTTCCCGGGACGAAGCATCTTAAAATTTCGTCCGATACAAGATACAGTTCATTAAGCATAATTTTAGAGAATTAGTGCTATATCATTTATCAAAATATCAACTAGATCAGTATGGAAAAAATAACCAAATAATCTTTAATTACGATCTAAATATAGAAAAAAAAAATTAATGTATTTAACGTAAAGAACGCATCGAAGATGTAGTTGTGGGCATATTCTGACGGGACATCAACTGGCAAAGTGACAGTATCGCAGTGACACACTCTGTCTCGTTAAGTAGGTCTACTCAGACTACTTGTCTAGTCTTCTGTCAAACCAATCGAAGAAACAAGACAATGAAAGCGAAAGATGAAAAATCCACCCTCAGAGATAGGAGACCCCAATACACAACCGCAGAAGGAAACGAAGAGTTAACTATTTTTTATAATCAAGCATTTCTTTTCATAATCATTTCCATCATAAGCGAATGCCTATTATCTTGGGAGTCTATGAGTCAGGAAAATATCTGTAATAGTATTGGTTGACTTTATTCCCAGAAGGAATAAACACCCTAGACTCACATACTAAATGTCAATCATCTCTTAAAAGATGAAATTGTCGCTATTCTAATTGTTTTACTGAAATTTGGGTGTTTTATTTTTCACATAGACCTACTGTGTGTACTTCAAAGGACTATACGCATCGAGTTTTATTAAATTATAGTGATGGACCATTTACTTAACCTGTAGCATTTGTATTATCAGACTTGATATATATATATATATATATATATATATATATATATATAT
>NC_090750.1:50217963-50220463 GCF_036898095.1 Palaemon carinicauda | reverse complement strand
ATAATAATAATAATAATAATAATAATAATAATAATAATAATAAAAATAATTATAATAATAATAATAATAGTAACAATAAAAATATTAATATTATTTATAATAAAATCATTAGTATAATAATAATAATAATAATAATAATAATAATAATAATAATAATAATAATAATAATAATAAGGAAAAAAAAGGAAAAAGAAGACAAAAAACATGTTACATTTCGAAGTTAGGATTCTGTATGCACCAAAATATAAGTAAACATCTATTATAATATAACCAGGGTTACTAGAGGTTGCAGACCTATGACAAGGTACTTCAAGTTCTTAAATATATATACCTATATACTGAGTACGCTAAAGTGACAGTGTTGTAGTCCAGATGCCAAAGGGATATTTTTGAGTATACTGTGCACAAGCATCATTATGAAGTTTTCTTTCTTTTTATTAATCATCTCTGAGTAGTCCTGAATCAGAATCACCATATGCCAGATTGTAACCGCTGAGGAATTTTTCTAAAGACAAAAAACAAAATGTCCTCCGGCTTTATCGGTGTAAATCTTGTTTTGTCCATATTTTCAATTTTAATAGACTTAGAATCTCAATTTTGGTGTCTAATACCATGTTTCCGGGGTCAAGGAATCTAAAGATTATAGAATAAATAGAATTTTGGTAGTACTTAACCATATCGTATATTTTCCCTTTTTAACAAAGGGTGAGTTTTTCTGTATGAATGAGCAATTTCATTAGTTTCAAATATACTTGATATCTCACAACTTTTCATAGCAAGGACGAAATTTACTATCCAAATACTAATTTAGTTTACAAAAATATTTATCAACAGTAACTAGAACTGATAATCCTACTATTTTTTTACGTATTTAGAATTTATTGCACTCATTAGGATTGGAACAGTTGGTGGGTGATTTTTTTTTTTTTAAATATATGAGCCTAAAATCCATTATTTCCCCCACATTAAGGGAACATATTAACCCAGACTTGTGATATAGGGAAAGTCATTGTAGTAGTTCTGCAAGAAGCGATGGCCCAAACACTTGCTTTCAGTTCATATCCTACTAATACTACTAGTGAGAACGTAAAAGAACATCTTGATAGTATCACTTTTAGACATGAGCCAGATTTAGTCTCTGAGCGTGATTGTAGGTAACAAGAGTATAAGAAGCTAATGCAGATAGAGAGATGGACTATAATAGATTCTAATCAATTCGTAGAGGCATGGGCGTGATTATTCATTATCGTACATACACAATGCATATTGGTGAAAAATCTAACTAAATCAATATCACATGGATTATTATCCTTGGCTTCTTTATTCCCATGTGAAATCTAAATTATACTGTAAGGTTTGTGACTATTTAGTCAGACAAAAGGTGGTACGAGAAAAAAAAAAAAAAACATCGCCTGTAACAGAACCATTAACACGTTATGACAGATTAATTGGTACAGATGAATATTTACACTAACATAATAATACAGTATTCTCAGACAAATGTGTTAAGGTATGAACAATTTTGTAAAGTGTCCAACTCTGTCCCTACCAGTAATATATGTACATCTCTTGATCATCATAAAATGAAGTGATAACAATTCGTAGGGGATAGAGAGAATTGTGTATGTTATCATCTAGCTTTGAGAGGACACACATTTGATGAAGATGATGGTGGAAAGGGGCAGGTCGTTAATAGTGGTAATTTTAGGGAGTTATTCATGATATGCTGTAAGGAGGAGAGTCAGGGAAATGATCTATTGCATATGTTATTAATTATCTAGACTCTAAAATATCTAAAAAAAATAAAACATTACATGCATGCACACAAGCACAAACACACTCACACACCTACACACACACACAAATATATATATATATATATATATATATATATATATATATATATATATATATATATAAAGGAGATTAAAAGTTAACTTGTATGTTTGCATCTCCTGTACGTGTTTGTGGTGCATTAGTCAGGTAAATTTTATGATATTCTACACTGTATTTGTATATTATGATCTCTTGCTTGTTATCTTGGTTAGGTACTTGTAGATAATTTTTTCTTTATTTTTTCCTGTGCTGTGCATTAGGATCTCGTTGTGTTTTACTTCCTTATTGGTGTTATTTTTATGTTTCGTTATGTATTGTGAAAAAAATTTATATTCTATATATATATATACATATATATATATATATATATATATATATATATATATATACATACATACATATATGGATGTATTTGAATATTTAAAATTAATTGTGTTTAACTTAAAGTTTCTTCTGATGATAAAAAAATCACGTGTTTTTTTTGCATATATATATATATATATATATATATATATATATATATATATATATATATATATAATTATATATTTATATATATAAATATATGTGCATATATATATAAATATATATGTATATTTAATATATATATTTATATATGTATATATATGTATGTATTTATATATATATATATATATATATATAT
>NC_090750.1:50190463-50207963 GCF_036898095.1 Palaemon carinicauda | reverse complement strand
CCCCAACGAATGATTCCCCTGAAGAAAGGAAACACGAATAGTATGAAGAACTGCAGAGGATAATAGATGAGTTTCCTGAGAGAGATATGAAAATTGTGATTGGCGACTACAATGCTAAAGTTGGAGGAAATAATCAAGGTATAGATAGTGTGATGGGTGTATAGGGTCTTGGCGAAGTTGCAAATGAAATTGGAGTACATTCCATAAGTTTCTGTTCAGCAAACAATCTTGTCATTGGAAGTACTCTTTTTTCAACACTAGAACATCCACATGTATACATGGACGTCACCATGTGGCAATTACACAAATCAGATATATCACATTGCTATTAATAAAGAGAGAAGGAGGACACTGGGAAATGTAAGAAGCTATAGAGGGAGAGATATTGGTGGTGATCACCAGCTTCTTATTACCACACTTAAATTAAAAAGGAAAACACCCCAAAAAAAAGTGGATAGAATACGTACGTTTGATACAAGTAAGCTTTTAGAAGAAGAGCAGAGAGAAAAATTTGCAATGTAATGTAGGAATCGGTTTTGTGACGAGCCAAGAGAGGTTATGAACCAAAGGCGAGATGAATGCAACATAGTACTTTATTATAGACACATCGGGTATATATACACACTAGGTCCCGGGAAGAAGGTCACAAAATACAAACATGCTATTTCTTGTCTAACCGGCAACCGGTTCTGTTAACAGTTAACAATAAAATAGGCAGACATGTTAATACAAGTTGTTGTCAGAGCGAGGGGAGAGCAAAGATACAAAGGATAATATATACAAGAAAGAAAAATGTCGTTACTATGTACGATTGTCTGACACACGAGTGGTACATGGCTCCCCCCCTAAAAATGACATATTGTACATGTTACAAATCTGTACAAGTCTGTCGGCATGTGATGCTTCGCTGGGCCCTTGTAAGTTTGGCGGCACGGAGTAAATTTTCCCATGACGTGACGTATGCGCACGAGATTGGCAGAGGCAGTTGTAGAAGGAAAAAATTCGACAGGGACGACCAACGGGTCGTCATACACCATTTCAGCTGCAGAGACAGCCAGGGCGTCTTTAGGAGTGGTCCCTAGTCCCAGGACCCAGGGAAGCTGAGTAAACCAGTTGGAGTCCTTGCAGCCGGACATCAAAGCTGCTTGGGGGGTGCGATGAAAACGTTCAACCATTCCATTGGCAGCGGAGTTGTAGGCAGTTGTCTGATGTAGGGTGATGCCCAGGAGATTCCCTAATGATGTCCACAATTGACAGGTAAAAGTGGTACCCCTGTCAGAAGTAATATCTTCAGGGATACCAAATCTTGCTATCCATCCTGAGAGTAAGGCATATGTACATGAGGTGGACGTTGCACTTTCCATGGGAATGGCTTCTGGCCAACGAGTGGAGCGGTAGATGAGGGTAAACAGGTAACGATGTCCTTGTGATGTGGTTAGGGGGCCTAAAATGTCGACGTGAATGTGGGCAAAACGACGCTGAGGTTGAGGAAAGGAGGCCACTCATGAATCCGTGTGTCGATGTACTTTGGAAGTTTGGCAAGATGTACAGGTACGGACCCAATCCTTAGCATCCTCAGTAATGCCGTGCCAAATGAACTTCGTCTTCAGCAGCTGTGCAGTAGAAGAGCGCGAAGGATATGAAAGGCCATGAATGAAATCAAACACCTGTCGTCGCATGGGAGCAGGAATCTACAGTCGGGGTCTACCGGTAGGAGGGTGGTGTTGAACGGCGGCCAACGTGTTTCTTGACAGGGCATCGATAACGGGATTCATTTTTTCCAGGGACGTGTTGAAGGGTGCGATTATATTCAGCCACAGCGGAGAGATGTCGGCGTTGACGGGCGGACCAGGCGTCAGACTGTCAAGTAAAGGCATGCACCAGAGGCATATGATCTGTGCGAATGACCAAGGGCATACCTTTTAAGAAATAGCGAAAGTGACGGACAGCCAAGTGCACCACCAGCAATTCGCGATCGAAGGTAAAACAACCCGATTCCGCCTTGGACAGTTTTCTGCTGAAGTAGGCCAATGGGCGGGGCAAGCCGTTGACCACCTGTTCGAGTACTGCACCAATAGCGACATCGCTGGCATCGGTGGAGAGAAGGAGAGGGGCATGTGGGATGGGAAAAGTGAGAGCAGCAGCGGTTGATAAGGCATTCTTGACGTTGCAGAAGGCCGCTTCTTAAAGGGGACCCCACTTCAGGTCTTTTGGCTTGCCCTTGAGGAGGCGTAGAGGGGAGCAAGAATGGCGGCAATGGCTGGCAGAAAACGGTGATAATAGTTGATCATGCCCAAGAATTCTTGCAGTGCTTTGACGGTTGAGGGCGTGGGGAAGTTCAGAACGGCTGCTATCTTCTCAGGGAGGGGATGGACTCCTTCAGGAGTGATGCAGTGCCCTAAGAACGACACTTCGTTGGCGCCAAAGGTACACTTGTCGTACCGGACTACAAGGCCGGAGGTGACGGAGGTGTTCCTCTTTTGAGGAAGAGAATACAAGTATGTCGTCCACGTAACATACACAGAAGGGGAGGTCCCCTAAGATGCCATCCATGAGACATTGAAAAGTGGCCCCAGCATTAAGAGCCCAAAACAGGAGTAATTGAAGGTGTATGTACCGAAGGGAGTGGTGATGGCGGTCTTGGGGATGTCTTCTGGGGTCATAGGCACCTAATAATACCCCTTCAGGAGGTCGAGCGTGGAGAAAACCTTCGCTTTGTGCAGGCAGGAGGTCACTTCGGCAATGTTTGGGAGGGGGTAGTGATCTAGTTCTGTTTGCATTTTCAGGCGCCTATAATCCCCACGCGGACAGAGGAAGCCGTCTTTCTTCAGGACGATGTGTAAGGGTGACGACCATGGACTGGAGGTCTTAAGGCAAAGGCCCATTTCTTCCATTTCGGCGAACGTCTGTTTGGCAGCTGCCAATCGATCTGGTACCAGACGTCTGAATTTTACGAAGACTGTGGGTCCCGTCATCTTGATACAGTGATAAATACCCCGTTTGGCAGGAGCCATGGGCGTTCGGCGATGTTCTGGATGGAAAACTTCCGGGTACGACGAGAGGAGGTGGGCGTAGGCATCCGTGGGTGCGCTGATGTGGAGAGCGAGGTTGGAGGGGGCGGGTTGAAGAGGTGTCGACAAGTACGAGTCTGCGTTGACCAATCGTCAGTGGGCAATATCGACCAGAAGGTGGAAATGAGAGAGGAAATCCACACAGAGGATTGACAATGTGATGTCAGCAACGAGAAACTTCCAATTGAATTTGCCGCTTCCAAACGATAATGTGAGGTTCTCGTAACCGTAGGTGGGTATCGCAGATCCATTGGCAGCTACCAGGCGGACGTCGGCAGACTTAGACAGACTACATCGTGTCCTGAAGAGTTTCCTTGGCAAAAGAGAACAAGCACCCGTGTCTACCCAAAATCGCACACCCGTTCCTGCATCATGTAAAAAGAAAAGATTAGTAACACGGGAGGCCACGCCACAATCGATGGCCTACTTACACATTTTTTGGCTCCTGATAATCCTTGGCACATTTCTTCCCAGCGGCCACAAATCTGGAGTGGTAGTAGCAAAACTGCGGTCAATGGGCGGCAGTAAGTGGCTGTAGAAGTCATTGGTTGGGGTGTGAGCGAGTGGTGGGTGATGGGTGGCTTTGTCGTTGCTCCAGCACGTCACGGGGTAGGTGTGTGTCCTAAGGCATTCACGTCAGCTTCGGTTGACATTGAAAAGGTGTCCTCTTCGTCAGGAGTGGAGGCGTGGGAGGTCTTGAAGGTCGTGAAGTGGCTGTCAATAAGGGCGTGGGCTTTGGTCAACAAGTCCTTTATGGGTAAACTATCGACATGGGTATGGCAGCGCGTACAGGTTCGGGTAAACGGCGTACACAAAGGGCACGAAGTAGGTTCACCTCACAAGGAGAGCCATCTGCGGCAGGTTGCAGGTGAGTGATACTGGTCATTTCCCTGAGGGCGAACGAAGCCCTTTGGTACCCCAACGGTTGTTGAGAGAGCTAAAAAAGCTTTGCTATACGGGCGGCTGGCAATATCGAGTACTGCTGCAGAAGGTATATTTTGAGGGCGTCATATGCTATTGGGGTGTCTCCTTGTTCACAAAGCCAGTCGGAGATTTCCGGGAAGGTGTCCTCGGGTATCGCCGCGAGAACATACTCTGCTTTGGCGGCTAAGCGAGTCACGCCCTTGATGCGGAACTGGACTTCTGCGCGCTGAAACCAAGGAAACGTCCGCTGGCGAGCGACGAAGGTTTGAATGTGGCGGCACCAACTTCAGTAGAGTCCGTCATAGTAACAGTGAGGGGCGTGGAAGGTGGGAAGCGAGTCGACCCCCAGAGTCACCAACGTGACGAGCCCGGAGAGGTTGTGAACCAAAGGCGAGACGAATACAACTTAGTACTTTATTATAGACACATCCGGTATATATACACACTAGGTCCCAGCAAGAAGGTCACAAAATACCAACATGCTATTTCTCGTCCAACCGGCAACCGGTTCTGTTAACAGTTAACGATGAAATAGGCAGACATGTTAATACAAGTTACTATCAGTGCGAGGGGAGAGCGAAGATACAAAGGATAATATATATAAAAAAGAGAAATGTCGTTACTATGTACGATCGTATGACACACGAGTGGTACAGTTTACAATCTTAGAAACTTTAATAGACAAAGAACAGACAATTAATGAAGAATGGAGTGATATTAAGAACATATATCAGTCAGTTGGTAGTGAAGTCTTGGGACACGCAGTATAGTTTTATCAATGTCCTACTGTCTCTTGAATATCTTTTGAAATTGATCTACCTGGTTTATATTACTTTGAATTCTACGGGAAGATATAACTGTACGCAAAAGGCATAGTTATCAATTTACTCTGGGAATGAAATCAAGACAGATGTTGAATATGGACGTTGAGAAGTTAATTAAAACATATATATATATATATATATATATATATATATATATATATACATATATATATATATATATCAATCTTTGCCACTATAAGAGAGAGAGAGAGAGAGAGAGAGAGAGAGAGAGAGAGAGAGAGAATACTTACCATATTGGATTCAACGTAATTGAAACTCTTAGTGAATGTCAAAAATCTAAATATCCTCCATTAAACACCAAATTTTTCATCATGTTTTGAATGAAAATTTAAAGTTAAAGATTTAAATGTCGATTAGAGATAGTAAAAATAATGGACAGTAACAATGACCTAGCAGGATAAAGCCTTAGAGCAATGTTACTCAACAGTTCTTTACCAGGGGCAAACTTAATATCTTATAAGAATATCACGGCACACTTGGCCAAGTTTTAAAGGTTATACATTTAACACAGACTTAAATAGATACTTATAAATATTTGCTTACTTTATTTTAGTATTTCAGTTGAGTTACTATGCATTTCTGGCAAAAAATAGTGTGTTTTTCTTTAATAGCCCCCATACTAATTACTTGATCAGAATGGTACTTTGACACGGCCTTCTATAGACCTGTCCCTAATTTTTGATAATATAATGCATTAGCAAATCTCATTAATTAAGGGGTTTACTCTTGTCTTAATAAAGCCCAAGCCACGTGAATCGGGGGAGTAGGTAAAGCAATTCCAATACCTACACTCCCCAGTTCCTCTCTACTCCTTACCTCCCTCTGTCTTGACCGTCCTCCTATCCCTTCACAAACCCCCTTTCATAATCTCTCCGGCGTTGCTTACTCTACTTTCACTGTAACCTATTATATTTGATAATAACTGATATACTTGATATGATGGATTCTTGTTCTAATCATCATTAACATTTCATGATATTGTTGTCTTTTGTCAGGATGTATAGGGAGTTTATAATCTTTAGCCTATTTATCCAACTTGATGAACCTGCTCTGAGGGTTTCTTTTAACTGTGTAAAAATACTGAAACACGTTTTCCCAAAGGGCAGGATTTAATAGTTTTACCCCCATTGAAAGGCTTGTGTGGAAAACACAATAGTGGTAGAATACAAACAAAATTATACTGTGACACATATAAATATAGTATTTAAAACTACGATAATATATCTCCGAACTTTTTAATTTGATGGATTGATATATATATATATATATATATATATATATATATATATATATATATATATATATATATGTATGTGTATGTGTGTATATATATATATATATATATATATATATATATATATATATATATATATATATATACATATATATGCATATATATATATATATATATATATTAATTTATATATATATTATGTATATATATACATATATATATATATATATATATATATATATATATATATATATATATATGTATGTATGTATACAGTATATAAGAAGTGAAGTGAATTATAGGGTAAATATTAAGGTTTACTTATTCTGTAATATTCTTGTGTTTCTTATGGCACATTGCGTTATTGTGTGTATCCAACAAACCTGAAGCTTTTGTTACCTGCTAAGACTAATCCTTAGTTTATTGGTAGCTTTTTCCACTTTGTATATGGAATGAAAACGCAATGCAAATGCATTTCTGCGTTTATGGGGCAAAATAACATGCGGTTTATGATTATGATAGGAAAACCTCCTCGGTCAAACAAATACTGAGACAAAAACTGCTTAGACATAAACCAGAGCAGAGACCCAAATTATGATTGTTAATGGTAAAGTGAGCAGATACACCGTAAAATTTTCGGTCAACTTATATAACAATTGATTACATTTACTCTACCTTTCAAGGAGGTAACGTCAATCAATCCTGCCTTTGGAAAATGTATGTTTCATAATGTAAACACAGTTAAAGAAAGCCATTTGGCAGGTTCATCATGTTGGATGAATTAGGCTAAAGGCTATCATCTCCTTATACACCATGATGAAATACAAATATATCATGAAATGTTAATAAAAATTATAACAAGAATCAAACACATCAATGTTATCAGTTATTAATATATATAACATGTTACAGAAAAGGTAGAGTAAGCGACACCTGAGAGACTAGGAAAAGGGGTTACTGGAGAGATAGGAGGACAGTCATGACAGAGGGAGGGAATTATAGGGGAGGGACTGGGGAGTGTAGGTATCCGAATTGCTTTACCACCTCACCCGATTCACTTGGCTTAGGCTTTATTAGGACAAGAGTAAACGCTTCAATTAACGAGATTTGCCAATGCATTATATTATCAAAAACTATGGGCAGGTCTGTAGAATGATGTGTCAAATTACCTTCTGATCAAGTGATTAGTATGGGAGATATTCAAGAAAAACACTATTTTTTGTCACAAATGCATAGTAAATTTACAGCTTATTACTGTGAAACCTAAGAGTGACCTTTTTCTTTACTCGATAAGCAGACCGTTTTTCTTCAAATGAGCATAGCCTTTCATGCTTCTTAGTTGAGAAGCTTAGTTCACATAAGAAATAGAGATTTGTAACACAAGTGATAAAGTATTTTTTTTAGCTTATGTGGGATATTGTTCTTCTCCAGAAATACAAGATGCGTCAATGAGTACTGTTGAATGTTTTCTTTTAATCCTTCAATTAAAAGAAATGGTGGCCAGGTCTTCTTCACACAATTGTAGCTCAATATTAGAAATACCATTTATGAGTTCAGTGATAGAAAATAATAGTCGAATTTTCTATCGACAGCTGTCAGATGGGTGAACAATATAGGGATATTTTTTTAATGTATGTGGTGCGCATGCAAGGAAAAATTTGAAAAATATAATGAGCTTGCATTATTTTCTGCCAAACAAGGCAACCAAATTGCTTGTTGGAGTGAGACAAAATATTTTGTTTTAGTAATCAAGTTAAGACAAAAAAACAAAAAATGTAAGAAAAATATTCAAAGAACTATCCCCCCTTTTTCACCGTAAAAAAATTCATACTTTGTTAATACTAGGTAACACTACCTTTCGACAGCCATCGAACATGGATAAGTATTGTTACAAATAATGAGACGGACTTAATCTGTTTAAAGTGATTTTAGACAGTTGCACTGTTTAGATATAAAATCTTACTATTCATTCACATGAAACCAGAATCTATACCTATTTTTTAATTATTTTCTGGTGTTTCTTAAGATGTTTCGTGGCACACTTGAAATAACCTCGTGGCACATCAGTGCGCCGTGGCACAGTGGTTGAGAATCACTGGCCAAGAGAGTGATCAAATATACATATGATTAGAACCTAAACCTCCTCTCCACCAAAGGTAGGACCAGAGATGGCCATATATTGGCTGCTGATGACTCAGCGGGTAGACCATTAGGCGTCCCCAAAAGCCACCCTCCTTAGGTTTCAATGATGTTGAGATTCCAGACACTACAAGAAACTATCAAGGTAGAACGGGTCCCGAACCCCAGCCTAGCAAATTGTCAGACAAGGACGTTTCGTATAGGCGACAACAACCGTGTATGCGTTTTATTTCTCGCATCTTTTACGACGCACTTCCCTCCCCTCTTAATCCTTTTTTATACCTATTTGGAACTATTCCGCTTCGTTCCCCTGTATATCGTTTATCATCATGTTATCGTTTTTTTGTACATCCTTCATTATTACGTTCTCCTCTCGTTTGTTGGAGCATCAAATCTCACTTTCTGCTTCGTGTCATCTCTTTTTCACTGTCAGCTTGACTTTTTTTTTATTATTATTATTATTATTATTATTATTATTATTATTATTATTATTATTATTATTGTCATAGCTAGCTAAAATCAATTTAATTGGCTAAGACAAATGATTTTTCCTATATATCACTACTCTAAAATCTATCGTTATCAACACAGAAATATATAGACTGGAGTTTGCAGTACCTGAACGGTATTGAAATTCTAACTGCTTAAATCTTACAAGCGTAATTTCAGAAATTAATGCATTATGGCAAAGGAGGTAGGTAACTCATTTAAGAAGAATATGGTAAAACATTTTTGTTGGGTTAATATAAGAAAATTAAGAATATTTCCTTGGAGGTGTCATCTACATCTTTTTTTTTTCTCCTAGAGTAGTTTAGTCAAAACAATGGGTTAATATAGAAATTTATTGCTGGTTATGTATAGTGGTCGATCATCACAACAGTTGGATTTCTTTTAATTCAGCATCTTACTTCATGAACAAGAAAAAAAATATCACTTCAGGCAAAGCTTTACAAAGTTTTCTAGACATTTTGTTGAGATTCTTAAGAATACATAAAAAAATACTTAATTACATTAATTATAATCTAGTCTTTCCTGTTTTCAGGATATCTGCTGACCATGGCACAGATGAGATGCTGTTTTGTTTGATATATGGAAATTTAATTCAACAATTGCGGCATCACAGAATATATTTCACGAAGTTCTGATTGATTAAACATATTTTACACCGCAGTTTTAAAAGGAACGTTTACAGCTTTGAAATTGAAATCAGAAAGCTTTTTTCATTTAAATAGCATGGGAATTGAATATGGAAAACCTAGCTATGGTCATTGATTATAATTTCTAGTCTCATCATCACCATTGGTAATGTTCTATAACATGAAAGAAAAAAACATAGGTCACCAAATTCCCAAATCGAATACGATTTTCTTTAGTTTATTTCCAAAACGCATAAATACATATAACCAGTTGATACAGAAAAGAAAAAACTAAAATGTATGTTATGAGAACTACACTATTCAAGATATGAAAACGACAGATGTAAACATTATAATCAAGTAAAAAAAGATTCTGAAAGCTTTTTATAAGAATTTTATCAGAAAATATGTATCCAATCAATGGAATCGCTTAATTGAGGGCTCGTAAATCAGTTTTATTAATATGAGTAAAATTTTACTAATATTAGGATTACTTCAAGTCACATTTAAACCAACCAAATGCTATATAATAGTGATACAACATTTTTGATAAATATAACTGAAGAAAAAAAGCTGATGATTATACAAAGTTAAATAACCTAAAGCAATACAGAAAAAATAGTATATTTTTACTCTTAGTAACGTTTGCATAATACACAGTATATATATATATATATATATATATATATATATATATATATATATATATATATACATACATATATATATATATATATATATATATATATTTATACATATATACATATATACTTATATATAAATGTATGTATGTATATGTATATATATATATATATATATATATATATATATATGTATATATGTACATCTATATATATAAATATATATATATATATTTATATATATGTGTATATATGTACAAATATATATACATATATATACATATATATATATATATATATATATATATATATATATACAGTATATTCTTTAGTACTGTAAAGGTCCCAGGATATTGTCGTGTAACACACATCATATCAGAGCAAAAAAGAAAAAACAAAAAGCACATTATTTCTCTCCGAACAAAAGGTTTATTTGGGCATCTTAAAAAAGGTTATATATCATGTAATAATAATAATAATAATAATAATAATAATAATAATAATAATAATAATATAGATTTCTGGGTCGCTCTGTCTTATGATATATATACAAAACTTGCCCTTGCTGTAGGATCGTCCATTCGCCCCAGTTCATATTTACAAGCTTCTTAACAACAATTTTATTTGGTACGTCGTGTTCACAGTCTTTACCATCTTCTTGGGGTGAATTACCCTAGTTCTTGGTCTCGACGGTGTCCCCAAGGGCCTCTTCAAGAAGTTCTGCAGGGCCTTCATTTCCGCGTCTTAATGGCCACGACTCGGATTCATTAAAATCCTGTTATTTTTAGGCTTCCTCAAACTCCTATTTTGTATTTTCTCGGATGATTTTTTCTTTATTTCTTCTTTTTTTTGGGGGGGGGGTCTAAACCCTATTTTGTATAGAACTTCATCCTCTGAGAGTTGTTAAATGAAAATTTTCTTAGCATTTTCACATTTGTATATTTATCTTATCAATGTGTAGAAGTAACTTTTAAAGAAGACGAGATGAAAGAGTCTGAGTTTTCTCCCATGTTTCTTTATAAATTTAAGTAGCAAATGGTCAAGCAGCACTTTCCCAGCGAAGATATATGGAGATGTATTTTTCATATTACTTTCATGGAACATATATATCAGAAAATGCCATCCAACGTCCACCTCTTAAACAGAGAGAGAGAGAGAGAGAGAGAGAGAGAGAGAGAGAGAGAGAGAGAGAGAGAGAGAGAATCAAAATGAGGTCGACAAAGATTTTTGTTAGTATACTTATCATGTCAGCCTTTCGTATTGAAAAACGTAAATTGTCATATATTCTAACTTTGCACAACAAAATAGATCGACACAACATTTTATCCTGTTCCATAATATACAAGTCTTTCTCCAACGGAGCCATATACCTAACGATAAAACAAGTGATTATGAAAACTTTTTAAGTTGCACAAACATATTCATTCAACGTATAATTGAGATATTTAGTACAATTATCCATAAAACTATTTCGCATAAAATATGAAGTTACTATAAAAATAATCTGTATATAAACAGATTTTGTACCATTCGGCATTTTTTTTTTCAAGCAGCCTCTACACTGAAGTTTCAATATCGTTTGGTTTAATTTGTTAGTTTTCGCTGAACTATTTTTTACACAATATTTTACCGTGACTTTGCTGAGGAAGCAAGCAAGAGAGACAAAAAAAAATGACACCATTTGCATGCCGAAGGGGACTAAAAATCACACCCTTTTACAGTCGGTTTATTGCAAGATGGGGAAAATGAACATGTCAAAGAAAATTATTTCTATAGATGAAGCCTCTTTCAGCCAGACAGCCTCTTTTATGCCTGTTCAATTGAAAATTATGGCTGTCATAGTGGCGTTAGTTTTATATAACACCCTTTCAGTAGTGTTAATATTTTTCTTCTCATCGGCATTACATTCGGACAGTACCTGATCACTTCTCTTCTTTAAAGATGGTACGGAAATTCATTGGTAAATGAACTTTGCCTTTTAATTTACAATAGTACACAGAATAATGTACTAACTCAATAAGAATATAATGAACACTGAAATGAGTACGCTGTTTAATGAACATAAACATAGTATACGTGGTAAACACAAGTTTAGTTTTCGAGTCTAAGGCCAGGAATTTTTCATGCTGTATCCAGATAGTCAGGTTGATTTTAAGCTTGTTTCGACCAGGTAGGAACTTCTGCTCATCATCAGGCTTGGAAAGTAAGTGAAAGAGGAGGGCTTCATAGCTGTATGCATATGGAACCAAGTAGGTCTAAGTTTGGCACCTGAATTCTCATTGGTCCTGAGTGCTTTGGCAGGTTGGTAATAGAAACATATCCTTCATAGTATTGAGGATAGGTT
Source organism: Palaemon carinicauda (assembly GCF_036898095.1). Classification (NCBI taxonomy): domain Eukaryota; kingdom Metazoa; phylum Arthropoda; class Malacostraca; order Decapoda; family Palaemonidae; genus Palaemon; species Palaemon carinicauda. The sequence continues at coordinate 50,195,629 of NC_090750.1, read as the reverse complement.
TCTCCAGCTGTATCAGTAAGCCCTGTAGTCTAAGACCTTGATGGTGGCCTCCTAATATCTGGCAGGTCGTTCACTTTAACATTCGATACGGAATCTGAGGTTCATTGTCTTATTGTACACTGACTAATAAAACTTAGTTTTAGTAGTTCAAATCAGAACGTCTAGGAAGATGAGTGTTAAGTTGTGGCTATGCTCCAACGTAAAACGTTGGAAGCTTCAGTCCTCAAACGTCCGACTGAGATCTTCGATGTCCTTGGAGGCATATATGCAAGATAACTTGCTCTTCCACTAATCCTATGTAGAAGTTCATAAAAAAAATGCTTCCAGTGGTGAACCCATGGTAACAGTGAGTCGTGAAAGAAGACTTCTTTATACAGATTTCGAGGAGCGTAAGGGTGACAACTTCTATAACACTGAAGGGCTTTGTAGATCTGTAAGGAATGTATAAAGTTTGAAAGAAGTTTCCTTTCCCTGGACCGGTAATAATCTTGTGCATACCGTATATACTATATTTTTTCCCATTGTACTGTGCACTAATCATAGTTTTCTATTTTTTATTGTGTATTATTTTGAAGTAAAAGAAAAAATGCTTTTACTTATGAATTCCAATACACTCTCTGAAGATGAGAATATCACAGATAATGGAAGAATGCAGTGATGTAGGGAATAGATTTAAAACTATAGAAAAGGTGTCGAATAAAGTACACGCCACCAAGGCTGCCATAGTTTTCTATTGAATATGCATAAATGAGTGTCTCATTCCAAAATATACCAAAATCAGACTTGTGAATGGACATTGCATGATAATGCAAAGACCATTGCCTCCAACGGGACCGTTCTACAGTGACTGCTAACCATGAAGAGTAGCACGAGAGACTACCTCCTTTCCCATCTTCCTCATGTTGAAGAGAAAGGCTATTTATTTCAGAATATATATTAAATTTCACCATATTCTATAATTTCCTGAAGAATAGAGCATCAGTTCTCTTGTATTGTCTATGGTATTTATAAATAAAAGAGTTTCTGTCCATATCTTTAAGGTATATTCTTCTTATATCTTTGTCTGCTTGTTTATGTATTTAAAACTTTTATTTTTATTATGCTTAAAAATGCTTAAAGTGTCAGAAATGATAACTCATGATCATGCTCATGTTAGCACAATTGGTAAAGGTAGTCATGTGTATTTTTTTGGAGCAATGTTTATGGATCCGAGAGTAGGGGCTTACAACTGCTAAGTATCCCTAAAATATAATGGTTATGTCTTTATGATCCCTAGTATAGAGGAAAATTACCAGTAAAAGTACATAAATATTCATACTAAAGTCTCTTTAATATATCTCTCCAAAAACTTTTGAAGCCCAACCTCTCAAAACATTGTACCATACATGTTTCATATACGCTTGTACACTGTAGCATTGTTACCTTTATTCATCTTCCACTCTGCCTTGCACTGACGACAGTTCCTGTCTAAGCTTACTTTAACATATATTAGTTTGTTCGAGTTTTCGTGATATTCGTCTTCAGAACTACTTTCATATGAACTCATTTTCTGGTGAATAAAAGTCGCTTGCATTCACCTCTCCTCGCTGTTCACAACTACCTGGCACCTAGGTGACCCTAGGAGTGATCACTTCCTCATAGCCTTTTTTTTTTTTTTTTTACCGCTATGCCCAACCCATGTTACGATGTCGTCAACCAATCGTGACTATGCGGCACACTCAGCATCATTAAAACTGCCTCCCTTTACCATTAGAGAAGCGTTCGCTTTGTTCTAGCGCGCCAGAGTTAAGTTTTTCATCAGTGGTGTATCATGAAGCCAAGAAGACTATGTCCTTGCAGCATTCCCAACTTTCCGAGGAATCTCCGACTAGCTTTGTAACCAAGGGGACGCCCTCATAGCATATAATGCCAAGTAACAAACTACCAATTAGCTACGATGATGAAGATGGGTTGATTTCAATTCTAAGTACAAAATACCTGAATTCAACAGGTATAAGTACAGAAGAATTGTCATTGACTTTTATCTTTCTTCGTGGCCGAGTGGGTTAGTCACTGTCTGTACAAGCTTGCCGACCAGGGTTCGATTCCCGGCCGGAGCCAAGCTCTTGTCTTTGTGTGATTTCGCCTGGGGCTCTGATCCCGAGGTCGTTAAGAGAATCCAGACATTAATGTATCAAAAATATATATGACTTATTTGAATATGAAAAACACGTAAAAATGTGCAAAATTTATCATTAATTGAATGCCAAGTAACAAACTACCAATTAGCTGTGATGGTGAAGATGGGTTGATTTCAATTCTAAGTACAAAATACCTGAATTCGACAGGTATAAGTACAGAAGAATTGTCATTGACTTTTATCTTTCTTCGTGGCCGAGTGGGTTAGTGACTGTCTGTACAAGCTTGCCGACCAGGGTTCGATTCCCGGCCGGAGCCAAGCTCTTGTCTTTGTGTGATTTTGCCTGGGGCTCTGATCCCGAGGTCGTTAAGAGAATCCAGACATTAATGTATTAAAAATATATATGGCTTATTTGAATATGAAAAACACGTAAAAATGTGCAAAATTTATCATTAATTGAATGCCAAGTAACAAACTACCAATTAGCTACGATGGTGAAGATGGGTTGATTTCAATTCTAAGTACAAAATACCTGAATTCGACAGGTATAAGTACAGAAGAATTGTCATTGACTTTTATCTTTCTTCGTGGCCGAGTGGGTTAGTCACTGTCTGTACAAGCTTGCCGACCAGGGTTCGATTCCCGGCCGGAGCCAAGCTCTTGTCTTTGTGTGATTTCGCCTGGGGCTCTGATCCCGAGGTCGTTAAGAGAATCCAGACATTAATGTATCAAAAATATATATGGCTTATTTGAATATGAAAAACACGTAAAAATTTGCAAAATTTATCATATACATATATATATATATATATATATATATACATATATATATTGATCTTAATAATAATCTAATAGTTTGAAAAAAATATGCTTGGATCAAGATATCATTTAGCCAAAGAATAAAGTAACATCAAAATAGATAAACGTACTATAATTACTGGGCTACATGAAGCATGACAGCTAAGATTGCTGATAATTAGTGATGTAGATTTGCAAATATATTCTCAAAACATTATTTTCTGCGTTGGGTCACTTCAGTCAAGTTTACTGTATTGCCTATATGATTTATCTGTATGTCCATTATTTCATAATACTTTATCGGTAGAATAATCTTAAACTACCATTCTGACTCTGCTGAATATTAGTGAAAACACGTATTTTAATTAGATCCAACAAACTGAAGAATTATGGTTCGGGTACTTGCAAAACTATGCCGTTGAAGCTAATAGTTTTCCTTTATCCTGGGCCTAATGCTTAATGGAAATTTTTATACGTTTGTCTTCGTAAAGATTTCTTAGCCTAAATACTGCAAAAAAAAAAAAGAAAGAAAAAAGGACCATAAACACCTTCAAAACCATATATTGATGAAAAAACATATAATCAAGCATGTATTAGATTCCGAATATCTATCTCAGGAAATACAAAAATAAATAAAATAACCTAAAATGAAAGCAAATACGAATATTTCTTCGACGGTAATATGAATCATAATAATAACTTTGTACGAAAGATTAAGTAACCCGAAGTGTAGCTAAAACACGAGATCTAAAGCTCTCTAGACGAAAGAAACACCATACAGAATCATATTGCAATTTGTTTACCAAAGCATTACTATGGAAGTGGAAGGTCAGCTTTAGACTGACGTACCCTATATACATTGCATATATTATACCACACTATGAAGAAATCATGATTCCCATTTATACCGATTGATATTCTCATTTGTTATTGCAGACAAGCATCACTGGTTCCTTAATTCGATGAGGGATTCCGTAATTGTCATTAGTGTGTTAACGGAGACTTGAATAATTGATTCATCCTTTGTTCACCGTTGCTATGATACATTTACCTTAATCTTATATTAATTTCTAACATAAATGGCGGTATGATTTTTCTTTGAGTGATATCAAATCACTTTAAGTATAAAACTATCTTTTATATAAACTGATAAATCATAAATGATTTTGTGTGTTATTTTCCTTGTCCTAATCTGCATTGCTTCCATCATCCTTTTAATAATGCATCTTAATCGCCATATGAAAATCATTAAACACACATTCCCTGATATGCATAGACATTGAATACCCCTCTTCTACTAAAATTCGAAAAAAAAAAAATCCTCTTTCTCACGTCTTCGGAAACTCTCCCTGATCAAGTCATGCAAGCTTACCATGGTCAGCCAGTGAATGATAACATAACCATTGTAATGCTCCTCCCTCTTGCAACCCAACCAATTCTTATAGTTTCTCAATTTCCCAGCCTTTTTATACCATCAATAGTCATCATTACCTTCGCCAATCTCATTGCGGCGAGGGTTATACTTTGATAGGCGTTGTCTGTCTTTGCGTTTGTGATTTGACCGAATCTCTTGAAATTTGGTTGGATAATTGGCCCTGAGTGAAGGACAATTTTATCAGATTTTCGGAGTAATAAGATCAAAAGTCAAAGCCAAGGTCATGAAAAGGTAAATAAACGAATCATAAAACTCAAAAAACAATTTGACCGAATCTAAAAAAATTTGATTGTAATGATTTGCCCTGATACAAAGACAATTTCATTAGATTTAGGGAGTGATGGGGTCAAAAGATCAAGGTCAAGGTCACGAAAATGTAAACCATGTCCTTTTATTATTTCATGGTAAATTTTTGTCCCATTGGAATGAAACTAGTGTCAACATGGTCATATTTGAATTGCCTATTTTGTAATATGCAACGTAATAGTGATATTATTATTCTTGTTTGTGTATTTATTTGTACGTAGCTTATCTGAGTGTTTGTGATTCTTATAGCACAAAAACTATTCGACCAAATCCTACGAAATTTGGCGGGAGGATTAGCCATGATGGAGGGACCACTTGATAAGATTTAGGAGTGATTGAGTAAAAAATCAACGACGGTCACGAAAAGGCAAAAAGAAAAAAAAATGTCTTTCTGCCATATTGTGTCCAATTTATATTTTATTTACATAAAATTAATGCCAAAGGTGCATAAATTAATTATCTATCTGTGATATACTGCATTATATAGCGATGTCATTACCCTTATTTG
>NC_090750.1:50172963-50185463 GCF_036898095.1 Palaemon carinicauda | reverse complement strand
TTTCTGTGACTTTTCGAATTATGTAAGAAAAAGCAAAATATCCTGTAGGTGTAATTGCTCTGAACAAGTGTATATGCTTTGATAAAAAAAAAAGCCCTCTACATTTCACTACGCAATAACCAAACCGGACAAAGGAAAATATATTTTGTCCAGTCAACAATGGTATCACATACAGTGTTGTAGTGTCGTATGAGCACCCACATGATGTCCTAAGGACCTAAACACCTAAACAAACACAATTCGTCTATGGCTTAAGGGGTGGAAGTAGGTGATGTTTCTGCCATCTTCGTTAGATCCTTTCGCAGAAATCCAAACGCTACAAAGACTTTTCAAAAAGGCTTTTTTCTTCTCAGATATAGTCTTATTTTTCATTTTTCTCTAATTTAGTTCTTTTTCCGTTCAACTAAAGTATGGTTTACACGCTACGATAAATTGTAGCGATTTGTTGAACACTGAGATAGTAACGATCTATTGGATGATTGAAAGAGTGTTTACATGCAACGATTTTCAATCCAATATTTTTAGTCTTTACTTGACCGTCATGGAAGAACCATTAAAAGCTGAAATAAAAACTCCTTTCTTTCATCGTAAAAATATCCTCTCTCACACCGCTTTATTGCATAACACCCTTTCTCTCTTCTTCTCTCTTCTTCCTCTAATTTCTTTTTTTCTTTATATTCCTTTATTATCCCTTTATCTTTCCCTACGTTGCACTTCCCCCTTCCTGCATTACAACCCCCTACATTTTCAACTATTCGATTTAGTCTCATTACCACTCCCTCTCCCTCTAGAACTCATGAGGAGTTTGCTTAGAATTCGCCATCATTGTGTATTAAGTTTATATTTCGAATTAGCTCTTGCGTATCAGGACTTCACACTTCAGCAGTCAATCTGAAAATGAGCTAGATTGTAACGGTATCTTGGAACCTTGTTTACACGTTCAAACTTGTCGTTACGATGTATATAGATTTGAGCCTGCTGGCACCAACCACTCAATCCAATTCCAACTCCAATAAATCCCTTCGATCTACTGTTTACACCTAACGACAAATTGTAACAACCTTTTCATTACAATAAATCGCTACAATTTATCGTAGCATGTAAACCGTGCTTAATACACATATAGGTTATCAAACCTACTTTTTTAAGTCCTGCAGTCTTTGTTCTCGTCTATATTCTTCTTCGGTACAAATAAAACCTACTACTCCTTCATTCTAATCTTCTGCAGCAGCAGCCTCTGCTGCGTTAAACCTAGTATACTTCGGCATCATGAACTTTTATTTTGCCGACTTGAAATTACAACTTATTATAATGTTACTATTCTTAAAATATTTTATTTTTCCTTGTTTCCTTTCCTCACTGGGCTATTTCCCCTGTTAGGGCCCCTGGGCTTATAACATTCGGCTTTTCCAATTAGGGTTATAGCTTTGCAAAAAATAATAATAATAATAATAATAATAATAATAATAATAATAATAATAATAATAATAAGACTCAAGAAGACGTGTTCTTTACCTAAACATCCATTACTTCCCATGTCAATGAATAATAATATATCGGAACATACGTTTTTTCACTTCATTAAAAAGTTTTCGTTAATACATTTAGCAAAGGGAGACACTCTCAGGCAAATACCGTATTGTTCTTGTGATGATTCGAGTAGTACCGAAATACTTTCTGAGCAAGTAAAAATGATGGCGTCCATATGACTTGAGACACGTCACCTATAATACTTGAAGACACGTCACCTATAAGAGAGTTCGATAATCTTGCAAAATAATTTATAACAGTTATAATCCACTTAAAAAGGCCATAATCCCACTGTATAAAACTAAGATCTATATCTACGTATTTGCTTCACAAGGAGATACACACACACACACACACAAACACACACACACACACACACACACACACACACACACATATATATATATATATATATATATATATATATATATATATATATATATATATATATATATATATATTCATATATCTATTCCTAAAGCATTTATTAAAAGCTTTAAGCAGAAATATTTTCCAGAAATGGCACTGGATTGAATGAAAAACGTTGCTGCACTTCAAAGCACAAGTCTTGCTTAATGGTCACATGAATTCATATTCAAAATTTTGTCGAAACATTTAATGAACATTCAACAGTTTCCAATTCAAAATAGCACCTTTCCAATTTTGATTGACATGCTGAGGCCTTCATTGTTGACAATAACAGCTTTTCTAAAGTAAGGTTTTTTTTTTCTTTAATTTTGTCATACACAGTCGTTCATGAAAGTGAGGAAATAATTTGACTAAAAATAAAATGTGAATGAATGCAGACTACATCAAATTTTGGTAATGGTGCACTTCAGGATTTCAAGGAAAAATTACTTCAGGAGAAACCAGGGTAAATAAAGGACATAAATTTATTGAAGGCGTATAATACTTATTGGAAACGTACTTGTCGTTTAAATGCTTATGAAACTCACAATAATAAAAAGCAAGAAGAATAAAACACATTTTTATTCGTAAGTCCAGCATTTCCTTATTTTCTGAAAATAGAAATAATGAGCTAGCATTGCTTTTTTTTTTTTTTTTTTTTTTGCCCCTTTTATCAAATGGCATCTAACTCTAATCTGGCTCGTCCATTTCATTATAATTACTTTCCGTTCCAATATCAAGCAAACTTGTGGTTACTTGAAAAAAAAAATGTATTGCAGCATTCATTTATCTGCTCATTTATCTTGAGGAAGTCAGAGGATTTTCTCATGATTCGTCATCTCTGCAATTCCGTAGTTATATCTTCAACGTATAATATTTCGGCTAACTCCTGGACTGCGGTTAAGATTGTAGGATGAGCAGACTTGCTTATCTTTCATCGAAGGTGTGCGCTGTAGTTGTTGATGGCAGATGACAGGCCTGTAAGTTCATCTTTTGCTTCAACATTATATCCACTGAACATCTGCTGAAGGTCTTGGTGATTGATTGATTGTGTACCAACCCTGTGTCACACGATCGTACATAGTAACGACATTTCATTTTGTGTATATATTATGCATGTATCTTCGCTCTCCCCTCGCACTGATAAGAACCTGAAATAACATGTCTGTTTTTCTCACCGTTAACTGTTAACCAGTGCGGTATCGGTTCAACATGAAATTGCCTGTTATGTTGTTTGTGCCCTTTTTGCCTAGAGTTCATGTATATAAAAACAGATGTTCTGTAATAAAGTTACTCAGTTGCTTTCATTCCGCCTTTGAGTCACAACCTTCTCTCGGCTCGTCACATTGGTGATGCCGGAGTGACACACTCCTCCCGCCTCCACTCCCTCCCCCCTCACCGTTACCATGACGCCCTCAAAGAGTACCTTATGCAGCAGTACTCGCCGTCGCCAGCCGCCCGTATAGCAAAGCTTTTTCAGCTCTCTCAACAACCGTTGGGGGACCAAAAGGCTACGCTCACCCTCAAGGAAATGACCAGTATCACTCGCCTGTAACCTGCCGCAGATTGCTCTCCTCGTGAGTTGAACCTACTTCGTGCCCTTTTGGTAAGCCGTATACCCGAACCTATATGCGCTGCCATACCCGATGTCGATAGTTTACCCATAAAGGACTTGATGACCAAAGCCGACACCCTTATGGACAGCCACTTCACGACCTTCAAAATCTCCATCAACGCCTCCCCTCCTGACGAAGAGGACACCTATTCAACGTCAACCGAAGCTGATGTGAATGCCGTAGGACACACGCCTATGAATACCGTAGGACACACCTATGAATGCCTAGGACACACGCCTATGAATGCCATAGGACACACACACCTACGAATTCCGTAGAACACGCGTATGAATGCCGTAGGACACACACACGCCTATGAATGTCGTAGGACACACACGCCTATGAATGCCGTAGAACACACTCGCCTACCCCGTGATGAGACAGAGCGGCAACAAAGCCACCCATCATCCACCACTCGCTCGCGCCCCAACCAACGACTTCTACAGCCACTCACTGCCGCCCATCGGCCGCAGTTTTGCTACTACCACTCCAGATCAGGGTGGACTATTTAACAAGTACAGTATGTAATTTTTAGGGGGGGGAGCCATGTACCAACTGTGTGTCACACGATCGTACATAGTAACGACATTTCATTTTGTGTATATATTATGCATGTATCTTCGCTCTCCCCTCACACTGATAAGAACCTGAAATAACATGTCGGTTTTTCTCACCGTTAACTGTTAACCGGTGCGATGTCAGTTGAACATGAAATTGTCTTATTATGTTGTTTGTGCCCTTTTTGCCAGGAGTTCATGTATATAAAAACGGATGTTCTGTAATAAAGTTACTCAGTTGCTTTCATTTAAGTCAACCTTCTCTCAGCTCGTCGCAATTGATTTAAAGGGCAAGGTGTATTTCAACGATATTTATCAGTTCCCCAAAAAAAATTGGATAATCAACGGGAATAGTTGATATAGTTTGTAGCGAAAAAAAAAAAGTTTGATAACAGGAGTGCTACCATGTGTGAATAGGTCAATGTAATTTGTCCAGATAGCGCGTTTAGGATTGTGGAAGTCTTGGATCTAGTCAACATAGTTATCCAGGATTGCCCTATTAGTTCTAGTCCCTGTCTCATGTTTTTACTCTTATTTCGTAAAAAATATCTCAAAACTCTACGTCTTGCCATGTGTCCATATATGAGTTCCTCCATCATCTGGAGCTCTTTTTCCTACACATACACCAAATAGTCTGAACTATTCTTTCCACATTTTCCTCTGTCCTCATACACCTGACAAAATTGAGATTACCAAACAATTTTTCCTCGCTCAAAGGGTTATATACAACACTATTGTAATTGTTGAGAGACTGCTTTCCTTTTAGTATGGGTAGAAGGAACTGGAGGAATTGGGTATAGCCATATCAGAAATCAACCTAGAGAGAAGGATGCGATAATTAATGGGATATACGGTATATTGTAACTTGTTTGCCTAAAGTGTACAGGTATCTAAAGTAAATTCCAGTCTCAACATTTCTACTGTCGCCCCTTATTTACAATGTACACAAGACAACTTATTAAGCCAGCCTATACTCCTACACTAAATCAGTCCTTGGCTTAATGAGTGATGTTTGACCTGTTTTACATGATATTTCCACAATAATTGTTATTCTTACTCAAATAATTCTAAATCAGGAAGCCACCCTCTACAATGGATTAAGTGTGATGTTAATTATCAATACTCATAAAAATGAAACCTGTACATTTCATGTTAATAAAATCTAATTCCAGGCGGTTTTCAGGTTGCACCCCCATCGCAACCCCTAACTCTGGAACATAATATAGCTGTTCTATTAACGAGGTTTGGTGGTACTACACCCCAAGAATCTCATATCTTTTGTACTTTTCATGTAAATTCAACTTTACCCAGCTATCATATTAAATGATTTTTAGTCAGGAACCTCTTAATCTTATCCCTAACAAAATCTTCCAGCTGCAATTCTAATTATTTTCATGTCTAGAATGAAGGCTTTTTGGTTTCATTTGACATGAATTTTGTCTTGATATACTATGGTACTGTAAAATACCTGAAATAAGAAGCTAATGTTTTTCACTAAATGTTTAAAGTTTATTTTCAAAAGTGCACGTGTCCCGATAATAACGAAGATTAATATTTGGATACATAGGCATGAACACGCACAAAAACACACACACGCACACACAGACACATTCAAACATATTCAAACCTTCCCCATTTCCTAACTACAACTGAGCCAATATGGTTTTTGAGCGTACTTTTTGGGATATAACCCCACACCATCGTATGACTACTCCTTCCTCCTCCGTGAGTGATGATGAGAGACCGAATAGTTATACGATGTCAGTCAATATATAGGCCATGGGGCATACAGCAATATTCTTCACTTTTATTTAACCCACCCGGCAACTATCCAATTTTTTTATATGTTATTCAGTACTGTACGTTCTTAGCTACAAAAAAATACAATGTTCTCTAAAAATAACTTGTACATTAATTAGTAATTACTAATTATTAGCCTCCTAATATTCAACAGAATTTAGTTCAATTTCTTGCCACTAGATGGCTCTGCACAGGTTCTTATCCAATAAGAGCATTAGAAACAGGTAATTTCCTGGGGAATTCCCATGCTTTGTTTACAAAATGGCTTCCTCCTTTGTTTGTTGCATTCATGTAATTCCTGAAGATAAAGACAGAATTATAGCTGTATCACAGACTAGTTTTACCAAAATAACTGAGTGTGCTAATGAATGGATACATCTGGATGGAATTCAGCATGATGTTGCAGTGGATTTAGTTAGGAATCTTGGAAAAAATGAGGTTAGTAAGGCTAATGGAAGTGATGCTGGATGCCAGCTATGCTGTGTCAGTAGGCTTACGTGTGAACATAGCACATGTGTATGTGGTAGTTTGTATTCATGTGCTTGTGGTGCAAGGACTGACTCATGGCCTGTATGCAGTGTATGCAAAACTGTAAATATGGATATCATCGTGTCTGCTACATGAAATTCACTGACAAAAAACGAATACTTGGAAGCAAAAAAAGGTTAGAAAAACAAAAGCAATTGGATGAGGTCCATTTGAATCAGACTTTGGCAGAAAATGAAAGTGCTAATGCTTCTGCTTAGCCTAGGCCTAAACGTTGGCAACCTGTTCACAGTGACAGTTACAGAAAAGGTTTCTTCCCTGACATGTGTATTTTGTGCAGCAAGGAACAATTTCACAAGGAGTCCCATACAAGAAAACGTAAACGAGAAAGTCTAGTAAAATATAAGACTTTTAATGCTGCCAATATGATCAAATTAGCTGCTAAACAGAAGAATCACCTGGAAATGTTGATGAAAATCCAAGACGTTGACCTTATAGCCAAAGAGGCTAAATACCACCGAAGCTGCTACAACAGTTGCCCTAAATGCCTACGAATGAACACAAATTTAAAGGAGCCAACTGATGTTGAAAACAATGATAGATTTTGTGAATTCTGTGAAGCAGTTGTAATACCCAGATTGATTGGTGGACAAGAGGTGCTCCGCATGGATACACTAACCAGGTTGTTCACAACATTCATCAAGAAAGATAACCCTGAGAGTGTGTACACTAATTGACAGATGAAAAGGCGTCTGATGCGCAGGTTTCCACAGCTTACTTTTGTTAAGCCACGGCGTAAAACCTGTGAACTGGTGCTCTGTGAATATGAAAATGCTCCACGAGTCATCATTGAAAACCCAGTCAGCTCCACTGAGACCGAGACTGATAGTGATGCAGAGACAATTATACTAGAAGACACATTTCAAACTGAAACTCCGTCCGTTCAAAAACTTCGTAGATACTTGAAAGATAACGTTTCTGCTCGTGAAATGACACCAGGTGCTGGGAGTGCATGGGTATTTGATGGAATGGCAGTGCTTCAGCAACTGAAGGATATTCCATCAACATTTGAGAAACTGGCAGACAGAGTGTTGCGTGATATTTTTTCGATTGGACATCGGTACGGTGCAACACGTGTTGATTTTGTATCTGAATGTTATCCAACCAACAGTATCAAAGGTTGTGAACGGGACAGAGGAACATCTGGTGGAATGCAACAGATCAGGATCATGAGAGGCGATCAAAAAACACCAAGCCAGTTCAAGAAATTTCTTTCATCTGGTCACAATAAAGAGGAACTTATTAAATTTTTCTACGAGGAGTGGCAAAAATGTGATCCAGACCTATTGAAAGATATCATCCTGTACATTTCACACGGCCAAAAATGTCATTCAATTTGTAACAAAGAGGGATGTGTTGTTACTGAGCAAGTGCCAGAATTATGTGCGGATCATGAGGAAGCTGACACTCGTATGCTACTGCACGTCAGCCATGCCTCAAATGACTACATGGACATCGTGATCAGAAGTGCAGACACAGATGTTTTTGTCATTGCCACTGCCACAGCAATGAACATCAACTCAAACGTATTCATGCACATGGGTGCATGGTCGAACTGTAAAATACTGGCAGTATCAGCAATTGCCAAAGAATTGGGTGACGGTGTAAGTGATGCTCTTGTTGGTTTTCACTGTTTCACAGGATGTGACTCGGTCAGCGCATTTAAAGGCAAAGGCAAATTGAAAGGGTATAAAATCATGATAAGCAATGAGGAGTACGTGGACTTGTTCCGTAGCTTTGGAAGAGAGTGGGGATCGGAAGGAATAAATCTTAAAACTGTAGAGAGGTTTGTTTGTGAACTGTATGGAAACCTAAAACTGGTATCTGTGAATGAAGCGAGGTACGAGATATTCCGCTTTTGTTACAGGACAGACACTGCACTGCCACCAAATCTTGACTCATTGGAGAATCACATTAAACGGGCCAACTACCAAGCTGCAATACATAGACGTTGTCTTCAGACAAATATGGAAGCTCCAAATCCTGTGGGAAATGGATGGAAAATGGAACAGAACTGTTTGAAAATAGTGTGGAACACTTTGCCAATTGCACCGGAGTCAATTCTGAAAAGTATTTCTTGTTCCTGCCGGAAATCAGGATGTAATCAAGGGAACTGTTCTTGCCGTGCAAACAACCTGAAATGTTCAGATTTGTGCCACTGCACAAACTGTGAGAATACATCAACTGATGAAGATAGCCTGATACAAGACACCGATTCTGATGATGACATTAACGAGGAAGGCGAGCTATGAGTAAGTTGAAAATTATTATAATCAGGCACGAGTTTTAGTATGAGGCTGAGCATGAGAATGGACTGAAACTGACATTACTAACAATTTTGATTTTTAGAAAAATGTCTTTTACAAAAAGTTACTTTAAATGAAAAAAACACTTTTTATCTAGCACAAACGGAAACTGTAACAGCATTAGGCATATTCCCTGATAGAGAAGAAGACTCATTTTTTAAAACTATATTATGTAATTTGTAAAAAAAATAAAATGTCTATATAATTGTATACTTATCTTAATATCATAGTCTTTCTTTTAAGATATCGTTTTTGGTAAACCATGGACAGAAATTGTGAAAAAAAAAACATTCCTCCCAGTGGAGAAAATGTGAATTTCATAGGTTACTGTATTTCGCCTGTAGTGGGTTAATGTCCAACTTTACAGAGGAGAACATTGCATTTTTGGAAAGAGCACCCCAAAATTACATTAGAACAAGTGTTTTCAGGTAGTTGCAAGGAGGGTCAATCAAACTCATTATTTAGGCATCTTTTGTCAGCATGCCCCACGGCCTAATAGCCAACGTGAACAAAAAGATGATATATATATATATATATATATATATATATATATATATATATATATCGACCTCGCACTGCCTCATGATCCAATATGCAATGGAAAATTAATATATTTATAAGAGCTGGTCGGCCAAGGATTCCAAGTTTATATTAAAGTGACAGCCGACTCCTAAGCCACTAGGCCATAAATAGTTGATTCTGCTTCTTTCAAATATATTAATGTGGAATTTAGGTTTATATGCCATTAAAAACAATTTTTTTCTTACCAAGGGGTCCACTTCTGTACTAAGTGTTTATTTGTTTAAAAGTAAAATGATAAATATCTTTACCAGAAATAGGGTCCAGTTCTTTTTGGAATAATGTAAACAAATCCTTTATGTTGCATGTGTATGTTGGGTGAGGTTGGTACAAAGCTTGAGATAAGATAAGGGCATATCATCTAACAAAATGATTATTCATTACTGATGATAAGGAAAACAATATTATTAATAATGGTAATATTAGTAAACCGTAACACCTCTTTCACCCATCCATTCGTATGTTCCATCTCGCAACAAATCCGCCTCTGAAAGGGTGTGATTTTTAATCCTCTTCAGTATTCAAATGGCATGACATTTTTTGTCTCACCAGACTTTGCAAATTTATTCTTTCACTTCTCAACAGAGGCGGAGAAACAAAGTTTCATTTGCTAATTGCAAAGTGAAATCTAACAGATTAAGGATAGCTATATTATTTAAAACTTTTCTCTTACTATAATTCTGATTTTTTTTTTATCAAATCTTGTATGGTATTAACTCCTGGGATCAGAATATTTCATAATTTCTGTAGTAAAAAGATATTCATTACCGGATAGTTCTTTGGAATTCTACTCTAAAGATATTTAAATTGAAGTTGAATAAATAGGCTTGTGTACGTTAGAAAGGTTTTATTATCACTTGTTTGATCATTGAGTATGTGACTTCTTCCGCAAATAATTTAATTATTATTCACCAAAAGAGAATGTCTAGGTTCCATTCATATTGTCGTGCAAGGTGTGCGAGTAAATGCACCTAAGCTTCATTAAGTAGACATCGAGCTCATATACAATGACTTGTGAACAAGAATGTCACAGACATTCAAATAAAATATAACATGAACTAGCAGGCTTACACAGAATGGTCTATCATCAATGCACGGGAGAGACACTGATATGACAAAAAAAAAAGTAAAACCATTAAAATGTACAAGCGTGTATGAAGCATGTGCGGTAGGACGCAATTTCGGTTCCCAATACGAAAGAGTGACAATGTAATAATGCTAACCATAATATTTGTCGGTATGATCTTCCCACACACACCCCGTCTCTCTCTCTCTCTCTCTCTCTCTCTCTCTCTCTCTCTCTCTCTCTCTCTCTCTCTCTCATTAACTTTTTAGAAGAGGGGCGATCAAAAGCCTTTCTTCGAGACGTTTCATAAGAGTATTATCAAATTACATTTGTTGATATCTTTGTTTGGGAAATGCTGCTCGAACTTTTGTTACATTAATTTAAAAAGAGATGAGACTGTAATGATCTGCATATTTGGAAACAACTTACAGTAATCAAGATGCAAAGAATGATTTTAAAAAATGTGTTAAGAAATATAGATGATTTACAAAGTGAAATAATGCTCCGCATTGAAGTTGGTCTTTTTCTCCAGATCATATTGACATCAATTAACATAGTTTTGTATTGGTGAGCATGAAATTCATGCTCATACTCAGCAAAATATGTACTAAGCCTTTCGCCATGATAACCTGCCCCTGTTCCCGACACTAATCCTACATATCATATGTTTTATATCCAATTTCAATACCTTCCCCTTTATCTTAAATGATTTTATTATTCAATATTATACGTAGTCTCTGTTTTTCTATGTATAGGCTTAAAGTGTTATTCTATTACTGATTGTACATTACTCTTAGGGCTAAATATATGGAGTTATAATGTGTACATCACAAGTTGGACAACCAAAAATAGTTTCTGTACAAATATGCCATATTAATCGATAGAATTAACCAAGAACTGCAGATAAAGATCTTTGATTAGGATGTTTAAAAATCTGGTGTTTTAATTTATTTTTTTTTTTTTTTTTTTTTTTTTTTTTTTTTTTTTTACGGGTTATCCTTCACACAAATACCTTTTCTTGCCAAAGACCTCAACGCGAAATTGGAGTTGCAAGGGACATGACCTCTTTGACACGCTTTGATATGATATTGATATGTATGGCAGAAAGGGCGTCCCTTCAGGGGCAATTCCGTGGTGCCTTTGATACGGTCTTTGGTATTTCTATTTCTGGCGTTGGCTCTGCTGCTTAAGAGATGAGAGACGTTACGTGGGCTGCAGTCATACCGGGACCCTGATTTTGGGAAAAGCCTTTGATTTGATGAACTGAAAAGGAAATGAAAAATGCTTCGGTTCTTCTTCATCTTCGATGATGAAATGAATGTTGGAGATATCCTATAGCTGTCCTGTGAAGCTATTGTATTAATAATAAGTGCATGCTATGAGGCTGTTTTTAAAGTGGAACTTTTAAAAAAATATACGGATTACAATGAAGATTTAATGAAAACAACAAAGACACACATAAATACGCACACACATGAACATATACACCCACAAAAACGCATGTATATATATATATATATATATATATATATATATATATATATATTTATATATATATATATACATATATATAATAGATAGATAGATAGATATTATATATATATATATATATATATATATAGCAAGTGAGATATATATATATATATATATATATATATATATATATATATATATATATATATAGCAAGAAGTGAGATATATATATATATATATATATATATATATATATATATATATATATAGCAGGAAGTGAGATAGATATATATATATATATATATATATATATATATATAACAAGAAGTGAGATATATATATATATATATATATATATATATATATATAAGAAGTGAGATATATATATATATATATATATATATATATATATATATGTCATCACCCGTTCCTATCCCCACAAATTTTCTTAGCTCATCAATCCTTCGTTTCATCTTCCTTCCCCTGTTTCTTTTGGAACCTCTAGGGACCCATTTCGTTATTTTCAATGCCCCTCTATTATCTCTCATTCTCATTATATGACCTGCCCAAGTACATTACTTTTTCATACATGTTATTAAAATATCTTCTTAGATTTGCT
>NC_090750.1:50140463-50167963 GCF_036898095.1 Palaemon carinicauda | reverse complement strand
TTGTTAGCAGAACACCACAGGATTGGCAACGCTTGCTTACCAGAATGCATGAAATATCCCACAAGGTTACACTGAAGATAAATAGAAGAGAGGCAGAGATGATGAAAACGAAGAATGCAATGGAAGATGAAATATCATTGGAAGGAGAAAGGATTAATGAGGTAGAATCATTCAAGTATTTAGGAACTATGATCTCCAATACAGGTTCTTCAAAATTAGAGATTAGTGGAAGATTGAAAAAAAGAAAATTAGATAATAGCTGGGGTGAGTAAATTTTGGAAATCGAATCGCCTGAAATTACATATAAAAACAGACTATATGACAGTTTAGTGATATCGGTGTTACTCTATGGCCATGAGTCATGGTATGAAATTGAAACAATATCCAATAGATTTAGCAGATTTGAGAACAAAGCCCTCAAAAGAATATTGGAAGTTAAATGGCAGGACAAGATTAGAATTGATACTATAATAGAGATTACTCAAGTGCCATATGTGGATGAGATCATGGTTAGGGGTAGATGCAGATGGTTTGGGCATGCTCTTCGCACTCCCAAGAGAGATTATTTCACCAAAATGTTCAGCTGGGCTACACAAGGCACTAAAAGAGTTGGAAGACCAAAACCTACTTGGCTGAGTACTATGAAACGTGAAGTCGGAGATGATGAATGGAGAAGTATTGAATTGAAAGCTAAAGATAGAGACGACTGGCGAAATCTAACCGAGGCCCTTTGCATCAATAGGTGTAATATATATATATATATATATATATATATATATACATATATATATTATATACATGTATATAGATATATATATATATATATATATATATATATATATATATATATATAAATATATACATATATATATATTTATATATATATACAGTATATATATATATATATATATATATATATATATATATGTATGTATGTATAACAAGAATTTTATACTCAGCATTTATCATATCAACCATATCTTAAAAACATTTTATCTTATCTAACTTTTGATTGCTAAACTTTAAAAAAAAAATCTATCAGAGTAATAATTGCAATTTTTGTGAGTTTTGACGAAAACAGACTATTGTAAAAGACCAAGAATAAATTATTTTCTTTCAAAACGCAAAAATAGTGCCATTGTCGCCGGCCAAAAAGGTAGAGAGAAGGTTGAATATTTTTTAAACAAATGATTGGCAAAATTAAGGCTCGTGACGTTTCAATAACACGACTGAGTAATCCCCAAATATTTTTTTTCCGTCAGATTTCACAAAAATCAGAGAACGAATTGGAAAAAGGACGTTAGGATTGAAAAAATGAATGACGTTTGTCAAACACAGCCAAAACAAAACATTCCACTGTTGATTTTTATCCTTTCTCTTCCCTTTCAGTCTTCTCGATTTCGAAGCATCAGCTGAATGTATCTCCGGATTTCCGTTAAAACATGGTATGGGATTTGGGTTTACTTTGAGTCAGAAACACAAATATATATATATATATATATATATATATATATATATATATATATATATATATATATATATATATATATATATATATATATATATTTATATATATACATATATACATATATATATATATATATATATATATATATATATATATATATATATATATATATATATATATATATGTATATTTGTATATAAATAAATATATATACTGTATATATATATTTTTGGGCTCAAGCCATGTCGTCCTGATGGAAGTTCCTATAGGGTAGCTTCCTAGGGTATATTACAACTACGGCGATATTCCCAGAGAATTTACCTTAAGGTACCAGAATTCTAACTCCTGGAGCGAGTATCCCTCGTGAAAGGGATATCGCGACATATCAGAGGACGTATTCTAGACACGTCACATGGCAATCTACGACCTGAACAGAGATTTCGTCTCGTAGGAGGGAGATTGACGAGATACGAATTCGGGAAAGAAAAAGGGGAGCCGCTCCCAAGGCTTCCCTATCCCCCGATTCGTATGCGTGCCTGGCGCCAATACTGGCGCCATCTGCATTCCTTTTTGCGTAGCTTAACAACTCGGTGTTTTTTCCTGTTTTTCTCGCAAATCTTGGATTTATTCAGCTTTTCATGGCTTCTCCGTCTTCGTTGGCCTCGGATAAGTTGAGTATAGTGTCTGTTATGTATAAATGTAGGCTCTTGGTAAAATTTTGAGTGATTAATAGGATTAATCTTTGACACAAGAGCCGTAGCCTACCAGAGGTGTCCTGGACACTGTCACTCGCTAGGTATAAATTAGTTAGTCAGAGTGACATTCCTGGTTGTTTTGCTTAATAAATTTTAGCTATTTAGCTTTACATAGGATTTCCTTTCGTGCTTAGTATTATTTGGCGAAGTATTCGCCATTCTGGCCTACGCTAGGCCATGTAGCCTAGTCGTTTGGTCCTAGTACTTAATGCATGATTTTGGTTTTTCC
This sequence comes from Palaemon carinicauda, assembly GCF_036898095.1. NCBI lineage: Eukaryota > Metazoa > Arthropoda > Malacostraca > Decapoda > Palaemonidae > Palaemon > Palaemon carinicauda. Next base: position 50,165,511 of record NC_090750.1, on the reverse strand, counting down.
GTGTGTAATTAAAATTTTATTGAAGCTTTAGGCTATATTTTATACATTTTAGACTGTGTGGAATATTTCCAAGATTGTATACGTGAGAGTTTCGGTGAATTAGGTAATCGATTCTCTTGGTGCCTAGGCTAATTGCTTATGGAGCCTTAGTATACTTTATCATACTCCCCGGTTGCTTTCTTTTCTTCGGAGAAGGTATGCAATCCCTTTCCCTCTGTTTAAGCCTTGGGCTTATCCCTAAGTGGTTTTTTCCGAATTTATTTTCGATAAAACTATACTAGGGTGTTACTGTACCTTCCTGTTCCAGCAAAGTCTGGTTCAAAGAGGGACAGAACAACAGAGTTTTTAGTCTGAGTCCGTGTTGTCTGGCTTGGGGCAGAGTCCCCCTCGCTGACCTAACACTTACAAAGGGAGCTTAGCTCCCTTAGGTCACTACCGAAGGTTTCTGTAAGTTATGATTCCTTCTTTTGTGATCGACCAGACTAAGTCCTGTTGCTGTTCTCGGGGGAGGATAAAATCTTCCCTTGGGAGTAGCAACGCCTTCCTTGCTTTGGTGCTCTGGAAGCTGGCAAGTATTGCTGGCCCTTTCCCTTAGATCTCCCTTAGGCTAAGACAAAGTTCTTGGCTGCGGGTGATCTGTCACTAAAGCAAGGTTGGCAGGACCCTCTTGTCCCTTCCCCATCTATCTCCGTAATGGCCTAGCCATTACTGTACTGTACCTTGCCGGCCGGCAGAGCTGGCCGGCAGGGGTATTACTGTACTGTACGTCATTCTACTTCTGGACCTAGTATAGGTTGGGATGTGGAATTGACTAAGCCCATTGCCGGCCGGCAGAGATGCTGGCCGGCAAGGGTCTTATGTTTTCGAGTGCTGCCCGGACCTCTCTTGGTCCCTCATCCATGCCTGCCGGCAGAGCCGGACGGCATTGGTCAAGGAAGCCTGAATTAAGTTTCTCCCCTTCCTTATATGCACTCTTTCGGTTGCCGGGCTTGGGGGGTTGTGTACACTCTTATCCCGGCATCCATTCTATTTTCTTCTAGTGCTGTACCTGTCCCGGCTGCCGGCCTATGAGGCCGGCTGCCGGCCTATGAGGCCGGCAGCCGGGCAGGTGTAGTCTTCTCTTCTGGTTCTTTTGCTGCCGGCTGGCATCGGTCTTGTACCTTTGCCGGCCGGCTTATGTCAGCCCTTGTCTGCCGGTCACCAAGAGTGTGGCCGGCAGCTGGGTACTACCTTGTGTAGTTGCTGGCCGGCAGTCATTGCCGGCCAACACTGGCTGTTGCCGGCCGGCAGCTGCTGCCGACCGGCATAGGCATTTGAACCAGATTGCTGCCGCCCTATAGCTGTTAAGTAGTATACTTTAAAGCTAGTTGTGGTGTGTGCCGGCCGGCAAAGGCAGGCCGGCACACATCCTCCTATACTGTACTAGTATTCTTCTGTATAGCATATACAGTAAGAAGAAAACTATAGTAAAGGTTTAGGTACAGCACTGTATCTTCTAACACTATTGTGCTTTCTTGCACAGCCCTTTGCTGTTGCCCTCAGATAGGAAGCAGAGTTCTTCCCTGTCTATTATCCAGGATTTTAAAATCATTGCCTAGGTGTGAGCTCCACCTGTTTCCTCTGGAAACCTTGCATTGGTTACTCTAGTAGAGATAAACCATTTTGATTTTATTATCTGGAAGGCTGCAACAATGGGTTGTGAGGGAAACACAAGTGTGTGTCTTTCCTTTCTGAATTGTTATGCTATACTATGCATATCCAGTGATACATAGTTCACTTGATACTAATGGAAAATTCTTCTCTTTACAGAAGGACACTCCGAAGTGGGGAAGTGCTTTCTGCAATGTCAGCAGCAAGAACCTCTGCGGACATGAGTTTTGTAGGAGACACGCAGCATACGCTGTCTCCAAGGATGATCTCCGGTATTGGGACCCTCAGGTATGTACTGTGTGCACTAACCTGATTAATGAGACATTTAAATAGCTAGGAAGAAGCTTCGTACCTGGGTAAGGGGCTTCCAAAAAAACACTTCTGGCCCTTATCTTCCAAGTGAGAAGATGAGGGCGTATTTTTTCCCTAAGGCATCAGCTGATGCAGTGATTCCCCAGCCTCAAGAGGAGATCCCCTAAGTTCAGATCCAGGTGGATGCTGAAGTCGCGGTCGCGATGCAAGACATCCAGCTAAATGACAGGATATCTGATGTGGACGGGTGTCAGGAGGAAGACCTCCTGGCAGAAGCCCAGGATGAAGTTCAAGCCCCTCTACATCGGCCGGTCTCCCTGTAGAGCTGGGACAGGCCCTCTCTTCTATTGTTGGAATGATCCAACAAATGCAGAAGGAGAATCAGGAGAAGGCGGCTGCAATGGAACTGCGAATGCAGTGCCTTGCAGAATCTCATGGGCCCCAGAAAAAGCTCAATGTGAAAGACCTTCCCTTGTGCTCAGATGCTAACCCATGGAGGTATGCTGAGCACATGCCGATGACGACTGGAAAGATCGTCATCTCGGATAAGCTGGGCTCAGTTCCCCTGGAGGGTGGAATTCTGGCCCAGCAAGGCATCATATCCGGACTGTTATGTCCGGCTGAGGAAGGAACCAGCTTCAAAGGAGGAGACAGAGCCGATGGAGGTCATAGTGATGGACCATGCTAAGGCTCAAGCTCTACTTTCATCCTCGATGAAAGAGAGGGGCTTCTCTAACTCAAAGGTAGCTGCATTGAATAGGAAGCTCCCTTCCTTTGTGTCCTCGCCTACTAGAGCCTTCCCCCTTTTTACAGAAAGGGTTTCTGGCTGTACTAAAAGCAATCGAGGCCGGCAAGTCTTGCCCCTCCCTAGAGGAGTGTAAACCCTTGTCGCTGGCCCTGCCTATGGACCACAAAGACTGGAAGGACGTCCATCTTACGTTCTCAGTGGGAAAGTTGGAGGCTGATATTGCCGGACGTCAGTTCGGCAAGGACCTCCCTAAGCTGTCTGACTTTCTTTTGCGAAGTGAGTTCGATACAAAAGAAAGACTGACTGCCTCAATGTCTCTTCAGACTACTCTCGAGACGATGGCAAGTGACCCCAAGGTCCATGAAATGTTCATGGTAGTGGCCAAGCCTCATCTGGCCACAGTGACGAAGGACCTTTATGGCTTCGTCAAGGCAAGGAGAGCTTGTAGGGAGTTCGTGTTTACCTCGGCTACGGTGAGGCACGAGCTAAAGAAACTAATCTCCTCCAACATTTGGGGAAAAGACCTTTTTTCCCTACCGACTTGGTCAAAGAAGTTTTTGATAAAGCCGCCTTGGAGAATAGAAACCTTCTCCAGAAGTGGGGCCTGGCTATCAAAAGAAAGTCTTCCCCGGATGAGGGTCCTCAACCAAAGAGGAAGACTATGAGGACTAGGCTACCGTCTCGGCCAGCCAAGTCTCTTAGACAGCAACAGCAACTGCAATTGCCATTGCCCCCAGTGCCCCAGATCGTGGCACAAACCCCGACCACCTTTCAGTGGGTACCCCAGGCCGTGTCGACACAGTCCACGGCATTCACCCCAGCGTTCGAAGGGCAGTCTACTTCCTTTCGAGCTAAGCCTAGAGGAGCAGCCAGAGGCTCGTCTAGACGCCCCTCAAGGGGAAGGGGATTCAGGGGTGGTCGTGGTCAGGAAGGCAAGACCTCAGGACGGCAGTCCAAGTAAGGTGATACCGGTAGGAGGGAGACTTCTGAAATTTCGGGATCGGTGGACCTTCGATCCCTGGGCCCACAGCCTACTCAAGAATGGACTGGGCGGGAGCTGGTACAGCACTCCACCCCCGTACCTTCGGTTTTTCCAACACTCCACCCCCGTTATGGAGGAGTACGTTCAAGAACGGTTGGAGAAAAAGGGTGAAGCCCATCAATTTCTAAGGGAGGCTGTTTTGTGTTCCCAAGAAAGACTCGGAAAAGCTCAGAGTCATTCTGGACTTGTCGCCACTTAACAAGTTCATAGTGAATTGCAAATTCAAAATGCTAACACTGCAACACATAAGGACCTTACTGCCCAAGAGGGCATATTCCGTCTCTATAGACTTGTCAGACGCCTACTGGCACATTCCAATTAGCCATCGACTCTCCCCCTACCTAGGGTTCAGGCTACAACGAAGACTATACGCCTTCGGAGCCATGCCATTCGGGCTAAACATAGCCCCAAGGATTTTTACGAAGCTTGCGAGCGTAGCTCTCAAACAATTTCGCCTAAAGGGAATTCAGGTAGTAGCCTACCTGGACGACTGGTTGGTGTGGGCAGCATCCGAGACAGAATGCTTGCAAGCTTCCAGTCAAGTGATCCAGTTCCTAGAGTACCTAGGCTTCAAGATCAACAGAAAAAGTCTCGACTTTCTCCATCTCAAAAGTTCCAGTGGCTAAGATCCACTGAGACCTTTTGTCACACCGTTTCTCCACCCCGGCGAAGAAAAGGAAGGAGATAGCGGGTTCTGTCAAGAGACTTCAAGATTCCGAAAGGATATCAAGACACGAGCAGGAGAGAGTACTGCGCTCTCTCCAGTTTGCTTCGATGACAGACCCAGTGCTAAGAGCACAGCTAAAGGATGCAATCGGAGTTTGGAGAAGTTATGCATCAAACGCGTGAAGAGATCTGAGAAGACCAGCCGCTTCGGCTAAGTACTCTTCTCAGGCCTTGGTCCCAAGCCAGACATCTAAAGAAGTCAGGTTCTTCTTCAGCCACCTCCCCCGTCGGTGACGATTCACTCAGACGCCTCAAAGGAGGGATGGGGAGGTCACTCTCATCGGAAAAAAGTCCAGGGGACTTGGTCCAGGCTATTCAAGACCTTTCTCATAAAACTTTCTCGAAGCTAGGGCAGTGCTCCTTACCTTAAAGAAAGTCTCCCCGCGTCATTCGTTCCACATAAAGTGCTAATAGACAGCGAGGTAGTTGTAAGATACTTGAATCGACAAGGATCAAGGTCACCACCTCTCAACCAGGTGATGTTGGCCATCTTCCGATTGGCGGAAAAGAAGAAGTGGTACCTGTCGGCAGTTCACCTTCAAGGAGTCCGCAATGTGACAGCGGACGCTCTATCCAGGTTCTTACCGATAGAGTCGGAATGGTCCTTAGACGCAGGATCATTCTCCTTCATTCTGAATCAGTCCCAGAACTGCAGATTGACCTCTTTGCGACGAAAGACAACAAGAAGTTTCCCCTGTACGTGCCCCGTACGAGGACCCCTTAGCGGAAGCAGTGGACGCGATGTCCCTCGACTGGAACAGATGGTCCAAGATTTATCTGTTCCCTCCTCACAACCTTCTGTTGAGGGTCCTCAACAAACTGAGATCCTTCAAAGGGTAGCGGCAGTAGTGGCCCACAAGTGGCCGAACAGCGTGTGGTTCCTCCTGGCATTGGAACCGTAGCTGAAGTTTGTACCACTACCAGATCCAGTTCTGACCCAGCGAGTCCAGAAGTCAACTGTCTGCGCTTCATTACAGAAAACCCGGACCCTGCAGTTCATGATTTTCTCTCCCTAGCGGTGAGAAAGCGTTTCGGGATTTCGAAAGCCAGTATAGACTTCCTTGAGGAATATAAATGCAAATCTACTAGAAGGCAATATGAGTCATCTTGGAGAAAATGGGTGGCCTTTTGTCAAGGCGAAGATTCCGCAGGAGATCTTGACAGACTCCTGCTTATCCTTTTTCCCCACCTCCATGGTCAAGGGTTGGCAGCAAACACGATTTCAGCGTGTAAGTCTGCTTTGACAAGACCCATTCTATATGCCTTCCAGGTCGACCTAGGTAACGAGATCTTTAATAAAGTCCCGAAAGCCTGTGCTAGGCTCAGACCTTCAGCACCTCCAAAGCCCATTTCATGGTCTTTAGACAAGTTCTTCATTTCGCTTCTCTGTTGAGCAATGAAGAGTGTGCGTTAAAGGATTTGACACAAAAGTTATTTTCCTATTTTGCACTCGCATCCGGGGCCAGGGTTAGTGAGATTGTAGCCTCTCGAGAGAGGCAGGTCGTGTTCAGTTCCTGGATGGGGAAGAACTGAACCTGTTTCCGGATCCTACGTTTCTCGCCAAGAATGAGTTACCCACCAACAGGTGGGGTCCCTGGAGAATCTGCCCTCTGAAAGAAGATGCATCTCTATGTCCAGTAGAATGCCTAAAGGTCTATCTTCATAGAACTTCAGACTTCAAGGGTGGTCAACTATTCAGGGGAGAAACATCAGGCTCAAATTTATCTCTGAATCAACTCAGAGCGAAAATCACATATTTTATTCGCAGAGCGGATCCTGACAATACACCCGCAGGTCACGATCCGAGGAAAGTTGCCTCATTCTTAAATTTCTTTAATTGTATGGATTTTGAACATCTCCGTTCATACACTGGCTGGAAGTCTTCCAGAGTGTTCTTTCGCCACTATGCGAAGCAAGTAGAGGAACTAAAAGAGATCTGTGGTAGCAGTGGGTCGCAGTGTTAACCCTACTGTTTAACTCTGCGAGGAACAGTGGTCTTAATTGGGACGATTAATTCCAGGGCGAGTGTGTAGTTACATACTGTACTACAAACTAAGTTAGGGCACTGTGTTGCCCATCCAGACTGTTCCATTTCCGAAGGTGAACCTAGCATAAGTGTAGACATGTGTGCCGAGCGTTTCTAACACTAATGTCATTGATTTGTAATACAGGCTTTTATGACTTTGATACCTCGGTATCTTAAAAGTGGCATCTAATGTTTTTTCTTTCAGACAAACAAGCTCTGTTTACTATCATACTTATGCTTAAAGTTTTGGGTTATCCTCTTCTTATATATATATATATATATATATATATATATATATATAGATATATATATATAATTGTGGTTAACCTGTCTATTTATTGCCTGTCAATAATCTGGTTCTTGAGAACCTTGCGTCTCCTTCACCTGTGTCAATTTATTGGTATAATTGAGCATTCATTCTATGTACCTTATCTGGGATAATTCTAATAGAATTGTTCCTTTATGCAAGCTATGTTGCATTGGTTTTCCTCCTATGCGGATATAAAACCTTTGTCCAATACAAGTATTGTGCGGAAAACTGGTCGATATTTCATATTGACGCAGTGGTCCTTTACAAACTATGCTTTACTTAATATAGGGCGAGACCACTATATTAGCTTGCCTGGTATTCATACATAGATATATGTACTCTTCGAGACTTTTCCAGAGTCTAGTAGGACTCTTCCCTGTAGGGGGCAGGAAGCTCTAACATAGTTTATAGTTAGTTGAAAAGATGTATAACGGTAACATCTTAGGTCTCTAGGTCTAGTCGACCGGAAAAAAAAAATTACCTCCGGGGAGTACGGCACGTTCTGAGAATCCACAGATACAGTAATGCTCTGGTACACTTCCATCAGGACGACATGGCTTGAGCCCAAAAAACGGATTTTGAGCGAAGCGAAAAATCTATTTTTGGGTGAGATGGCCATGTCGTCCTGATGGACCCGCCCTTGCCTTTCTAAGAAAGGGCTGTAGGACCCCTCCCTACATACAGTATCTGTAGCACCTCGTGTACGCTACAAGGAATACAGATGGCGCCAGGATTGGCGCCAGGATTGGCGCCAGGCACGCATACGAATCGGGGGATAGGGAAGCCTTGGGAGCGGCTCCCCTTTTTCTTTCCCGAATTCGTATCTCGTCAATCTCCCTCCTACGAGACGAAATCTCTGTTCAGGTCGTAGATTGCCATGTGACGTGTCTAGAATACGTCCTCTGATATGTCGCGATATCCCTTTCACGAGGGATACTCGCTCTAGGAGTTAGAATTCTGGTACCTTAAGGTAAATTCTCTGGGAATATCGCCGTAGTTGTAATATACCCTAGGAAGCTACCCTATAGGAACTTCCATCAGGACGACATGGCCATCTCACCCAAAAATAGATTTTTCGCTTCGCTCAAAATCCGTTATATATATATATATATAAATATATATATATATATATATATATATATATATATATATATCTCACTTATAACTGTAATCGAACAATTTAACATGTTTTTTTTTTCAAAAAGGCCCATAAAAGAAACACAGGAAATATAAATAAATTATTATATTTTGACGAATAACCATTGGCTCTCTTCAGGAGGGCCAATGTTTATGGGTCGAAATGTTTCTTTTATGGGCCTTTTTGAAAACACACACACACACACACACACACACACACACACATATATATATATATATATATATATATATATATATATATATATATATATATATATATATACATATATATACATGTATATATATATATATATATATATATATATATATATATATATATATATATATATACATATATATATATATAAATATATATATATATATATATATATATATATATATATATACATATATATATCCTAATCCTTGTATGCAAAATATGTGTTTGTACATCAAGGTAAATAAACTCTATAATTATGAGGTGATGTATATGACAGTATATTTCCATCACAGTGGAGAATTCCACAAAACCTAACAATTCAGCATGTTGTTGTAGCAAGACTGCATCTTGCTTGCGAGTGGTAGTCAGTAGCCTTTGTGCGTTCATTAGACAAGGTACTCACCTGAGAGTATTGGCTGTACACAGTGTATTCTGTGAGTGAAGTTGTTCTTTGAGCCCGTAAAATAAAAGTTGAAGATGCCTCATACAGAAGAATTAACATAGCAGACACTGCTACTGCAGGAGAATAAAACGAAGGAGCAGTTGGTTATAGTGATGAAGAATATAGACAAGAACTTCGGACACAGGAACTAGAAAATAAGTTAGATAATCTAGCAGAGTTAATGAACAGAGTCTTGGTTAAACGAGAAGAGGAGTGGCGCACAACCACAACATATCTGACATAAATAAACAAAGTCCAAACGCACACAAGGGAAAGTACACAAGCACAGCCGAGTGAAGATAACATCGTAGTTCGGAAACTGCTAGAACTCCAGGCAAGTTTTAGGCCTTTTGATGAGCAGCGGCCAACTGAAGGGTTTCAATCAATCGAAGTGTTTTTGAGAGAATTTGAAGTAGCCTCATATGGGAGTTCTGAAAGAGAAAAAGCTATTCAAGTAATTAGATTGCTGAAAGATGCTCCGGCAATAGAGGTAATGTGTTGGCCACAATACAGTTTAAGAATTTATACCGAAATAAAACGATCTTTAACCCTGGATAGGTACGGTGGGTCGTTTGCGACCCCGAGCGTCAAAAAAAAACAGGTTTTTCTCACGTGACTCACCCCTGTGAATGAATTTGTGGGTGATCGACCTGCAGGAGGTGTCTCCCCTACACGCTCTAGTAGTGTCCAGATGTGCATTGCTGTAGCTGTACTCCTTCCCCGATTTCTGAGACGCGTCGGGGTCGTTCGCGTCCGAGTTTACCCTTCTGAGGTAGTTTGCATAATTATCAAAGTTATTACGTATTATGAAATTGTCGTAGAATGGTGCAACTTGTATAGGTTATCAGTTGTGGAAAGTCTTGGTGGATTGTTTGGCTACCATGTGCATGTTTTTTTTTTTAGTTAAAATGTCATTCATCACCACGAGGACCATTTTACCGCGAGAGCCCCTTTTTCATTTTTTTTCATTTTTTTGCCAAGTCATTTTTCCGTAAGATATTGCCAAATAGTGTCGTAAAACTTTTGCTTGTTTAGTGTTGGAAAGTGTGTCTAGATGATCTGGCTACCCATGCATGACTTTGTTTTTGTCAGATACGACGTAGTTATTGGTATATTGGGTATTTAACTGTGGTTACCAATTTCTGTTTTTTTTTCAATATTTGTAAAAATTACTACGTAGTAAGGAATTGCCGTATATTATTCATTTTTTTTTCATGTTTATGTGTTAGAAAGTGTGCCTTGATGGTTGGGCTAACACGTGCATGTCTTTTTTTTTATCTGAGATGTCGTATATTAGAATGTCGGGCATTTTACCGCGAGTGTCCCTTTTTAATTTTTTTCAATTTTTTTGCCAAGTCATTTTTCCGTAAGATATTGCGAAATAGTGTCGTAAAACTTTTGCTTTTTTAATGTTGGAAAGTGTGTCTAGATGATCTGGCTACCCATGCGTGATTTTGTTTTTGTCAGATACGACGTAGTTATTGGTATATTGGGTATTTAACTGCGGTTGCCAATTTCTGTTTTTTTTTCAATATTTGTAAAAATTTACTACGTAGTAAGGAATTGCCGTATATTATTGATTTTTTTTTCATGTTTATGTGTTAGAAAGTGTGCCTTGATGGTTGGGCTAACACGTGCATGTCTTTTTTTTTTATCTGAGATGCCGTATATTAGAATGTTGGGCATTTTTCCGCGAGTGCCCCTTTTTATTTGTTTTGCATTTTTTTGCTGTCATGTTACCGTAAGGAATTGGCAAGTAGTGTCGCAAAACTTATATTTTTATAGTGTTGGAAAGTGTTTCTAGATGATCTGGCTACCCATGCCTATTTTTTTTTTAGCCAGATATGGCGTATATATAAGTATGTGTTCGATTTTCCTGTGATTGCCATTTTTTCGTTTTTTCCCATTTCTTTCAAAATTACTACGTACTAAGGAACTATCACAGAGTAATATTTCATTTATATGTTTATTTGTCGGAAAATATGCCTTGATGGTTTGCCTAGCACGTGGCTGAAATTTTTTTTTTTCTGAAATGCCGTATATTAGAATGGCCATTTTTCCACGAGTGCCCCTTTTTATTTGTTTTGCATTTTTTTGCTTAGTCATGTTACCGTAAGGAATTGGCAAGTAGTGTCGCAAAACTTATATTTTTATAGTGTTGGAAAGTGTTTCTAGATGATCTGGCTACCCATGCCTATCTTTTTTTTAGCCAGATATGGCGTATATATAGGTATGTGTTCGATTTTCCGGTGATTGCCATTTTTTCTTTTTTCCCAATTCTTTCAAAATTACTACGTACTAAGGAACTATCACAGAGTAATGATTCCTCTAGATGTTTATTTGTCGGAAAATTTTGTTTACTTTTTTTTTGATTGAATATCATCAAATTTTTTTAGCTAAAATATTGTTTTGCATTTTTTTTTTCGATTTTATTTCCCTTCAAAAAAAATTTTTTGGGTCAGAATTTTAATTTTATAGTCGTAAAATAATCGACAATTATCCAGCAACCCACCATACAATTTTATGCATATCCAATAATAATTAGATTAGTAAATAACACCTTGAAATTGACATACCCTTCCTACATTTCAAGTGGCAGATTAGGGAGTCTGAGTCAGTGTGGTTGGCGGCCATTTTGTGGACATATCCGAAGCGTAAGCTGCCCTATCTATATATATTCTTGTTCCCTATAGAATTTGTGATATTTTGGTATATTTTTACCTGCATAAATATCATATTATATATTAAATATATGTATTTTTTTACGAAATTTCCAAGTACTCAAAAAATTACCTTTAGATATGGCCCCTGATATAAATGTAATTTACAAAATAATGAAGATTTTTTTACATATTTCTATTTTAGGATAACATATGTTTATTCCCTAAAAAAATTAGCCACTTCCTATTTCATTTGGGTACCCAAAAAAATTCATGAAATTTGGACAATTTTTTTTGGCCAAAAAAAGTTACCCTTTTTTTCTCATTTCAGATCTTCACCTCCATGGGTCTGACTTCATCCAAAATACATCAAGATGTGTCCTAAACATTCAAGAATCAATTCCTAAAAGGATTTGTGTATATATGTATAAACTTTTTTTTTATGAATTTTTATGTCAGGTCTTTTTTTTTTCTACTTAATTTTTTAAAATATTTATAATAAATAGTTTTTCTGCAGATGAGTAGTATTTATCTTTACAGTTGTTTTAAGCATTCATTGAAGTTTTTTTTGGCAAAAGAAAAAAGGAGGTTACTGCAAAAACTGATTTTTCAAGAATTTTTTTTGGCGTCGGGGTCGTTCGCGTCCGAGTATACCCTTAAAGGGGTGTCCGAGGACCGTACCTATCCAGGGTTAATCGAGAAATAAGCCTTACCTGATGCGAGAAAGGGGGATATAAAAGAAAATTACAAACCCATATTTGGGAAGGTGAATCCATTCTTAGTTTTGCAAATCGCATTTTTCACGATCTTGATTTGTTTGCTACCAGGAATACCAATCTCCCAGAAGGTGATAAAAAAGCAATTCCCCGTAAACATATTCGTAGATAAGTAAACCTGTATTTATGTGATTATTTGTTCGATGAAAATTGCTCATTAGCAGACATAGAGATGGCGATACAAAACATTCTAGAGAGTTTGCCAGAAGAAAAAATGACTGAGAATAACTGCCCCGGTTCCGAGAAGGTAGCAGCCATGAGAGGCCCTTATAAACCCCAAAAGTAGGACAGGGGAGAACGCAGTCAGCAGGTGAGAAGAGTCTTCAGATGTTGGCAGTGTGGGGGAGAGGGGCAACGACGAGTGGAGTGCCCTACCCAAGGATACCCCCCTGTTACACTTGTCAGGCCTACGGTTATCTATCTCGAGAGTGCCCAGGAAAAACCGGCAAAAGCGGGCCGGCTGCTGCACAAACACACCACCCTCCGGCCAATGTCCGAGGAAAATGAAACAGAGAAAGGGGGAGACGAGGGAGATCGATTCCCCCCCCCCCCCCCGCATGACATCAGAGGTAGATGCCACGGCAGCGATGGGAGTGGCTGCAACGTACTCGGTAGAGCAGGCCCTGGAACCTCCATCAGTACCCCCGACCTCATCCCACAGCACAAGGGAAAGGACCAGGGGGCTGCAGCGTTGCAGGCAAGATCATTGGCCGGTGCCCCACATATCCTAATGGTCGGCTAGGAATGTTAGCAGTTAGGATTGACCTACCAGATATATCCATTCGAGAGCTGAACGACACAGGAGTCAGCGTTTCACTGATTGAAAAAAGATTCTCCTCAAACCCACTACAGTCAGCGGCATCCATCATCCTCGACATGCCACGAGGAAATAAACTACATGTAAGCCATAAAACGATCGTCAACTTTAAGGTCAGATCTCTGAAGTATAGACATGATTTTTTGTCTTGCCCATCTTGGGAATTCCCGGAATCGAGGCTTTATTAGGAATTTATTTTATAAGTAGTAATCTAATATGCATTTTTGGGGGAGAAGATACAAAAACACTAAAAGCAGGAGAGTGCATTTTGCCAATAGAAAGTCATGAGAGAGTAAGTGGTTGTGCGGGCACGGAGAGACATTTAAGTAAGGTAACAGCTGTACCTGAGAGAGAAGTGTTGTCTCCCCAGACAGTCAGCCTCTTCCGTAAGGAACCAAGGTCGTTGTTAAACCCAATGAAAATTGGGTGCACATAGTCTTACAAGGTTTATCAGAAATAAAAGAGAACAGAACTGATATAACGTTATCTAATTGGTCGAATAAAAGAATTTTGGTAGGAAGTGATTCTGGGTGTGAATTAGTTATGTGAAATTGCTAATAATGAGATCTTGGGAGCCACACCTCCAGCCCGCACAGACGAACGCACTCAGAACTTTATTATGCAAGCTCAAAAACTATGTCCGTCAGAATATCAACCTTTAGTTAGTGACATTGTGAATAATTATTCCAATGTAATTGCAACTGGAGATCGATTTCCCTTTAGCATTGAAACTGGGCAGGCGGAGCTGATCAGGTCAAGGCCTTATACAGTACCTATTCATTTCCAGGGAGAGACAGAAAGGGAAATTAGTAAATTAAGGGAACAAGGGATAATCGAGGAAAGCGAATCCCCCTGGCCTTCTCCAATTGTAGCTGTTAAGAAAAAGGATAGCTCGGTAAGATTATGTGTTAATCATAGGAAGTTGAATGCAGTGCAGTCACTAAGGATAATGCATTTCCATTGCCCTCAACCGAAGAACTACTAGTGAAGGTACGGGATAGTAAATATTTTACAACTATTGATTTGAAGTCCGGATACTATCAAATACCCATTAAGGAAAACAGTAAATGTAAAACAGCATTTATAGCTAACGATCAACTATTTCAGTTTGATTTTCTTCCTGTCGATGTTAAAAACGCTCGAAGTCATTTCTCTAGAGTAATGATGGTGGTTTTGTCTCCCTTAATTTAGACGGAAAAACGCTGAAGCACATAAAAATAATATTCGTAAAGTTTTAGAAGCATTGCAACGTAATGGTATGAAAATAAATTTGTCAAAGTACAAATTTTACTGTAAACAGTTCGAATTTTTAGGTCACATACTACCCCCACATGATATCCAACCCTGCCCCAGTAAAGTAGAAGCTATTAGAGATTTTCCCAGGCCACATACCCCTAAGGAAGTAGCTGGGTTCCTTGGGCTCGCTGGGTATTACCGTAAATTCTTAACAGGTTTTCGAGAGATAGCGAGACCCTTAGATGCTTCAAAGAAACCAAAAGTAATAAATTGGTGTGTGGAAGAAGAAAGGGCCTTTAAGCATTTGAAAGCTGCCTTAACTAGCAATGACTTACTCACATATCCTAGATTTGATCGCCAGTTTTTAGTGACAACAGATGCGAGTAGCTTAGCTATTGATGGTGTAGTTTCTCAATGAGATGATAAAGGTAGAGAGCGACCCATTTGTTTTGCTTCCAGGGTATTAAAGGGGGCAGAAAATAATTATAATACATTCAATCGAGAGGCTCTGGCTATTCTTTGGGTTCTAGAGAGGCATCGGTTCTTTTTATTAGGTCAGTCGATTGAGTTGCAAAGTGATCATCGCCCCTTACATGACATTTTTTTAAAGGAGATTTGACATCTTGACTTGCGAAATGAAATGAAAAATTGTTAGAGCTTAATATAAAGGGTTTTCTCCGCATAGAAGGTAAAGCCAACAAGGTAGCTGATTCCCTCTCAAGAGGTGCAGTAATAGGAGTAACAACTAGGGCACAAAACAGGAACGAAGAATGAAACCAAAATATTGAAGACCCCCATCAAAATAGAGAACGGGATGTGAATTCACTCGAGGAGCAACCAGAAAATGGGATCAGAGAGAGAGAGAGAGAGAGAGAGAGAGAGATGGGAATGGTGAAGGTGAACATATGTGGGTGGCCGAGGGCATGACCTAGGGTGTCCAGAATGAATGCCCTGATGATGCAGGTGTGATTGAATTAGGAGCTTGGGACATAAAAGAAGTCCGAGAGGGACAGGAAAAAGGGGAATGGATGGAAAGAATGTGAGCAGTGATTAAAGGGGAATCGGAGAGTTATCCATCATTTCTGAATGTGCCTCATAACAGTTTTTTGATAGAGAATGATATCTTATATTGTGCTCACGATAAGAGGGTAGGAGAATTTTGTGCACGGGTAGTTCTTCCTCCCTCTTTAATTAATCGAGCCATACCCATTGTACATGCAAGTCTGTATGCAAGGCATTTAGGGATTGATAGAGTATTAAGGAGATCACGAGAATCCTTCTTTTGGTTAGGAATGAAATAATCTTTAGAAAATTATATAAAATGTTGTCATGCTTGTAACTATTTCAAAGAACATAAAAACACTGTACCGGAAGCCAGAAAGTGGCCTGTGATTCCTATTAAGTTTTAAAGGGTGCATATGGATGTGGTAGGACCATTTCTTACTGGTTTAACACAAGATAAGTATATATGCGTATTTGTGGATGCATTTACTCGGTACACTCAAACTTACGCAGTGTTGGATAAATCAGCAAATTCATTCGCCCAGGTGCTGTGCTCTTTCATTACTAGGTTTGGTTGCCTGAAAATTTTGATAAGTTATAATGGTCTCGAGTTAATAAATAAGGTGGTGAAATCGGTGACGAACTTGGTGAAAATTGAACACTTTACAGTGACTGCATATAGGCCTTAAGCTAATGGGTTAGTGGAATGGCATAATACGGAAGTAGTGGAATTTTACGTTACTTAGTGGATGATGACCCCCTTCATTGGCACGCCAAGCTTCCTAAAGCTGAGCTAGCTTTAAACATTGCATATAATGCTTCGCTCAGGGACACGCCTTTCTTTTTAGAGTATGGACAGGATCCTGTGTTACCATATATGGTTCTGATTAATTCGCAACAGTTGCCAAATTATTCAACTGAGTAATACCACGTATATTTGCTAAATCTCTTGAGGAGAGTAATGAACACCACTGAAAGGTTTTTGAATAGAGCTAATGAAAAACACAGCTCAAAGTATGATGGTCGATTCAAAACCTCAGTGGTAAAAGTATTTGTGGGCGATCATGTGTATTTGAAACGATTACAACCTAGGAAACACAAACTAGAGCCAGCATATTTGGTCCGTACCATGTAGTGATACAAAACATTATTATTGGCGCAGTGTCTGAACATCATCAGGCACATATACATATTACTAATAATATTCAGACGATTATGGAGTACTCATTTAACCCCTTCATCAACACCATTAAAAAAAAAGTCTAACAAGACCACTCGTTGCATAGTCCAACATCACAATCGCCTAATCCCTATTTCCATCTTCACTCTCATTCCCATCATGCGTGCCCCATCTTTGAATTTCCTTGTTTTGTTTATTCTAAATTATGCACATAATATATATGTATATGACAATATATATGTAGATATCATACATTATTAAGAGTATTTAATATAGTCACTGTTATTTATGCCTTTGAAAACCAGAGTGGGTCAAACGAGCATGGAAGTAATGGTTCATACGGCTGTTAATGGCCGTATAACCGGTCTGCTGGAGTATAACCGAAGTGTCTAAGGCGACCAAAACGATAAGGTGATTTTTTTTTGTTCTTTTTCGTGATCCTAATAAATCCGTTCAATTTGGCATAGTTTTATTGTTATGATACCCATTTTTTTTCCTTATTGTTCCTAATGGATATAAGGAATGGGGTGTTTACAATAGTATTTACTCGCACAAGAAATCACTATGTACATAATGTACATATTAATAAGCATTACACATTAAAAATATATAGATAATTGATGAAGCAAATTATATGCAGCGGATAATTTTGTAATTATATGAATATGACCGACAAGTGACCAATATAATACTATATTTCCTGGAACAAGATTCTCTTTTAGGATGAATACACAGTATGCGACAATAGTAATAACATTACCGAGTAGGTCCAGACCACAGTCAATATCAATAGATGCTGTTTATTTGGTTGACCATTACGAGTAAGGACTGCAAATACGGGAGTTGTGTTACATGTAAACATCCCGTCGCACAGTGCTTAGCAACGTGAAATAAGCCTTGACTTCCTGGAAATGCCAAAGTTTCCTTTGAATGCGTCAACATTTGTGTTAATATTCAGGAGTGAACTCGTAGGATAGTACGCATAACAATATGATATGCTGGTCGTAAATTAGATCGAAATGTTGAACAGAGTTCACTAGAAACTCATGGTGATCAAAAGATTTGTTTAGGATATATGTGTATATATGTATATATATATATATATATATATATATATATATATATGTATATATATAATATATATATATATGTATATATACATATATATATACATATATATATATACATATATATATATATATATATATATATATATATATGTGTGTGTGTATGTATATATATATATATATATATATATATATATATATATATATATATATATATATATGCTTCTTCAAACAATACCGAAAAATAAACTTCCTAGCTCCCTGTACAGAGTAATTAAGGAATTATTTTTGTACTATACCATTGTTAAGAGAGAGAGATGAGATGTACGTTCTTTCTTTTAAATATATATATTTACCAATACAAATATACACAAAAACGCCGATTTGTCTGTGCTGATTTGTCTGGCGTTGAATCATCGGCGCTGAATTGTCCAGCGATGATTGTGTCACGATATATATATATATATATATATATATATATATATATATATATATATATATATATATATATAAATTTATATATATAAATATATATACATACATATATATAATATATATATATATATATACATATATATATATATATATATATATATATATATATATATATACTCAGGAAATAAAATCATTAAAAAGAGGCAAGTTGAGTAATTCTATCAATCCTCTTATATAAACCTCGTTTACAATATGTGAGTAATTTGACTTAATTAATTTTCTAGACATAAACTTAATTCAGCAACGAAAAAGACGTTGTAGAATCTCCAATAAAATCTTAATTACATAAAAAATTTTGGAATATAGAAGAGCTTCGAAAAATCTTTGTCAAAGGTGATACTCAGATACTGCATGATCTCTTTTTCTCTACTTTCGATTTTATTACTTTAGAAAATCGACATACCTTAGCAACCAATTATAAACGTATGAATCATAGTACACTGCCAATGAGGTGCAGAGTAAATCGAAAAATTATTTAATTTTATGATTATTGAAGAGGTCTACAATTTTAATTCTAAATCTTCGTGGAAATATTGATAAAATAATAAAAATATCAAAAATAGTGTTGATAATTTTAACAATAATGGTAAAATAAATAATTTCAATAATGAAAAAAAAATACCGATAGATCCAAAAATTTACTAATTTTCAGTTATGTTATCTTTGCTGCACACTGAAAAATATTCAATTGTTATTCTTGATATGAAATTAATAAGTACTTAAACAACAATCATTACATATGTGATTCTGAAAAGCCTTATTCAGGTATCCTTCCCTACCTAACTACACCCAACTCCTCTCTCTCTCTCTCTCTCTCTCTCTCTCTCTCTCTCTCTCTCTCTCTCTCTCTCTCTCTCTCTCTCTCTCTCTCTTCCAAATATTTTTGTAATAGAGGCAGTTGTTGGGTTGTGTTGAAATGAGGCACAGCTACAGAATGTAGTGAACAAAATAAATTCAGTTAACCTACTGCAGCACACGGGATGGACAATTAGGGTTCCCAAAGTTATTATTACAATATTTCCCTTTTCTGTTGTGTATGCTCACCTCATATATTTTGCAATGTCAAAGAGTTTGCTTACATGTGTAGATTGTAAATTAAATGGGAATTGAGGTTTTGAATGTTTTATCATATTTTCGGTATTATTTAAAAGCTCGTATTTTCGTTGCTCTAATCAGAATTGAGCTAAAGTTCACTGATATAACATAACTATCAAGTCATGCGTTTAATATAGATTTAAGAAATTACTTTAAGAATTATTTTCTTTGTGATTTTTATGCAGATTTGGGATTTATATGATATTTCAAAATACAAAGAGAAAATCTTTATCAAAATATATGAAAGGCAGCTAGTAAAGAAACCTTTGCAATGTATACACACACGTATATATATATATATATATATATATATATATATATATATATATATATATATATATACATATATATATATATATATAAATATATATATATATATATACATTATATATATAAATATATATATATAAAGACATTATATATATAAATATATATATATATATATATATATATATATATATATATATATATAAAGAGAGAGAGAGAGAGAGAGAGAGAGAGAGAGAGAGAGAGAGAGAGAGAGAGAGAGAGAGAGAGAGATACTCCAAGACCACTTGGAAGGGAACGGGATTTCAAATGTAAAGAAAACTAGTTAATATAATATTTCATTGAAAACTTACTTCGACAATTAGTTAATTAAAAAAGAATTCAAGATGTTAAAAATACAAAATGATTAAAAGTTACTGTATAAAAATGTATACAATATCGATTGCAAATTTTCTTTAAGAGAGGCAGATATGTATGTTACTTAAAGGAACATAAAAACAATCTAGGTTGAAATAAGCTTAATGTCATGAGAGACATAACGGTATAACAATAGACAAAAAGTAATATCATCGCTTCAGATAAAACACCAATAGATAGATTCCTGGATAGAAAATTACAAGTAAAATGTGCGAGTTTCTCTTATAATGATAGTTCCTCTTCTCTCTTTGGAGAAGTATCAGACAAAACGTCGAATAAACTCGATTTCAGGAAAATCTAAACTACCTCCATTGTTCTGACATACGAGAATCTCCAATGCAAATCCAGCACAAATACTGGCTATCCGAAAATATTGATTTTAATAGAGTTTCTAAAATCGACATGACGTACCTAAATAAAAGTAATTTCGGATTGCATTCCTGCTATCAGCGGG
Source organism: Palaemon carinicauda (assembly GCF_036898095.1). Lineage (NCBI taxonomy): Eukaryota > Metazoa > Arthropoda > Malacostraca > Decapoda > Palaemonidae > Palaemon > Palaemon carinicauda. The sequence continues at coordinate 50,145,432 of NC_090750.1, read as the reverse complement.
CGATACCGATCTTCCATTACGAACGGAAGTAGGGAAAAGATTTTATTTTCTAATTATGTCATAAATACACATATACATTTGGAGAATCAAGTAGTAGATACATATTCATGAAAGTATTTTGTCGATAAGTAAGATCTGTTATAGAAAATTTGATAAAGGGGACAGCGATTAGGATAGTTGGCCGTTAAGGCAAATGACACATGGAACGAAGGGCCACTGAAAAAGTGAACAGCGATTTTTAGGTAATTTCATTTTCCTGCTTTTGGTTTATATGAAAGTAATTACAAAACGGCACTGGTGTATTATGTGGTCTACAGCAAATCAAACAAAACATTATCTTGTAAATCACTCACATTAAACATTAACGGTACCCTCAAGCAAATATAACCAGGTACAATAAAGTAAGCACATTACACTATGTCAGTTTGATCTTTTTTAACCTATTTTTTTTTCCATTCGTAATGTAGGGAAAAGAAGTTTTCAATTATCAAAGCCTTTGTATTTTTGGTATAATTATCCTAATATCAATATTTCTCCATTCGCCATCTCCTACTTCACGGTTCATCGTCCTCAGTCATGTAGACCCGGGTCTCCCAACTCTTTTAGTGCCTTGTGGAGCCCAGTTAAAATTTTGGGCACATTGCGAAGAGCATGGGCAAACCATCTCCATCTACCGCTCATCATTATCTTGTACCAACCGTGTGTCAAACAATCGTACATAATTCATTTTGTATATATTATGCTTGAATCTTCGCTCTTCCCTCGCACGAAAAAGAACCAGAATAAACATGTCTGCGTTTTTCCTCTGTAACATTGTCTGTTTTTCGAACATGAAATTTCCTGTTGCCTTGAGGTTTTGTATATAAAGGAGAGTGTTCTGAAATAAATTACTCAGTTGCTTTCAACCTGCCTTTGAGTCAAAACCTTCTCTCGGCCCGTCACAGTGGTGACCCCGGAAGTCGACTCGCTCCCACCGCCTTCCACCCCCACCCTCCTCGCCCCTCCATCGTTGGTACTATGGCGGACTCTACGGAAGTTGGCGCTGCGGCTGCCCCATTGAAACTTTCATCATTCGCCAGCGGAGAGGCGTTTGCTTGGTTTCAGCGCGCAGAAGTCCAGTTTTGCACCAAGGGCGTGACTCGCTCAACCACCAAAGCAGATAATGTTCTCGCGGCGATACCCGAGGACACCTTCCCGGAGATATCCGACTGGCTTTGTGGACAAGGAGACACCCCAATAGCGTACGACGCCCTCAAAACATACCTTCTGCAGCAGTACTCGCCGTCGCCAGCCGCCCGTATAACAAAGCTTTTTCAGTTCTCGCAACAACCGTTGGGGGACCAAAGGGCTTTGCTCGCCCTCAGGGAAATGACCAGTATCGCTCGCCTTCAACCTGCCGCAGACGGCTCTCCTCGTAAGGTGAACCTACTTGGTGCCGTTTGGATATGCCGTTTACCCGGACCTATACGCGCTGCCATACCCGATGTCGATAGTTTACCCATAAAGTACTTGATGACCAAAGCCAATGCCCTTATGGACAGCCACTTCAAGACCTCCATCAACGTCTCCACCCCTGACGAAGAGATTGCCTATTCAACGTCAACCAAAGCTGACATGAATGCCGTAGGACATACACGCCTACCCCATTACGTGCCAAAGCGGCGACAAAGCCACCCACCACCCACAAATCGCTCGCGGCCCAAACAAACGACTTCTACAGCCACTTACTACCTCCCATCCGCCGCAGTTTTGCTACTACCACTTCAGATTCGGGGCAACCGCGAAGATATGTGCCGAGGATTGTCAGTGGCTAAAAACCATGTAAGTAGGCCATCGCTCGTGGCGGTGGCCTCCCGTGTTTCTAATCTTTTCTTTTTACATGATGCAGGAATGGGCGTGCGATTTTTGGTAGACACGGGTGGTTGTCGTTCCCTTTTGCCAAGGGAACTCTTCAAGACACGACGTAGTCTGTCTACATCTGCCAACGTCCGCTTGGTAGCTGCCAACGAATCTGCGATACCCACCTACGGTTACAAGAACCTCTCTCATTTCCACCTTCTGGTCGATGTCGCCCACCGACGATTGGTCAACGCAGACTCGTACTTGTCAACACCTCTTCAACCCGCCCCCTCTAACCTCGCTCTCCACATCAGCGCACCCACGGATGCCTACGCCCACCTCCTCACGTCGTACGAGGAAGTTTTCCGTCCAGAACTTCGCCAAACGCCCACGCTTCCTGCCAAGCAAGGTATTTATCACCATATCAAGACGACGGGACCCCTAGTCTTCGCAAAATTCAGGCATCTGGCACCGGAACGATTGGCAGCCGCCAAACAGACGTTTGCCGAAATGGAGGAAATGGGCCTTTGCCAAAAGGCCTCCAGCCCATGGTCGTCACCCTTACACATCGTTCTGAAGAAAGATGGCTCCCTCCGTCCGTGCGGGGATTACAGGCGCCTGAACATGCAAACAGAACCGGATCACTACCCCCTCCCAAACATTGCCGACGTGACCTCCTACCTGCACAAAACGAAGGTTTTCTCTACGCTCAACCTCCTGAAGGGGTATTATCAGGTGCATATGAACCCAGAAGACATCCCCAAGACTGCCATCACCACTCCGTTTGGTACATACACCTTCAATTACTCCTGTTTTGGCCTTCATAATGCTGGGGCCACGTTTCAACGTCTCATGGATGGCATCTTAGGGGACCTCCCTTTCTGTGTATGTTATGTGGACGACATACTTGTGTTCTCCTCCTCAAAAGAGGAACACCTCCATCACCTGCGCATCGTGCTCGACCGCCTGCAACAAAACGGCCTTGTAGTCCGGTACGACAAGTGTACCTTTGGCGCCAAAGAAGTGTGGTTCTTAGGGCACCGCATCACTCCTGAAGGAGTCCATCCCCTCCCTGAGAAGGTAGCAGCCGTTCAGAACTTCCCCGCGCCCTCGACCATCAAAGCTCTGCAGGAATTCTTGGGCATGATCAACTATTATCACCGTTTTCTGCCAGCCATTGCCGCCACTCTTGCTCCCCTCTACGCCTCCCTCAAGGGCAAGCCAAAGGAGCTGAGGTGGGGTCCCCTTCAAAAAGCAGCCTTCTGCAATGCAAAGAAGTCCCTATCAACTGCTGCGGCTCTCACTTTTCCTATCCCACATGCCCCTCTCCTTCTCTCCACCGATGCCAGCGACGTCGCTATTGGTGCAGTACTCGAGCAGGTGGTCAACGGCTCGCCCCGCCTATTGGCCTTCTTCAGCAGAAAATTGTCCAAGGCAGAATCGGGTTATTCTACCTTCGATCGAGAATTGCTGGCGGTGCACTTGGCTGTCCGTCACTTTCGCCATTTCTTAGAAGGTACGCCCTTTGTCATTCGCACAGACCACATGCCTCTGGTGCACGCCTTAATTCGACAGTCTAATGCCTGGTCCGCAAGGCAACGCCGATATCTCTCCGCCGTGGCTGAATATAATTGCACCCTTCAATAAGTCCCTGGGAAAATGAATCCCGTTGCCAATGCCCTGTCAAGAAACACGTTGGCTGCCGTTCAACTGGGATTGGATTACAACGCCCTGGCTGAAGCCCAACGACAGGATCCAGAGTATCAAGCATGTAGGACATCCTGCACGTCCCTCCGTTGGGTAGACTTCCCCCTCGAAGACTCCAACACCACCCTTCTCTGTGACATCAGTACTGGTAGACCGCGACCTTGGATTCCTGCTCCCATGCGCCGGCAGGTGTTTGATTTCATTCACGGCCTTTCACATCCCTCGTGCTGTTCTACTGCACAGCTGCTGAAGGCAAAGTTGATTTGGCACTGCATTTCTAAGGATGCTAAGGATTGGGTCCGTGCCTGTACTTCTTGCCAAACTTCCAAAGTACATCGACACACGGATTCAGGAGTGGGCACCTTTCCTCAACCTCAGCGTCGTTTCGCACACATTCATGTCGACGTTGTAGGCCCCCTACCCACATCCCAAGGACATCGTTACCTGTTTACCGTCATCGACCGCTCCATTCGTTGGCCTGAAGCCATTCCCATAGAAACTGCAACGTCCGCCGCATGTACATCTGCCTTATTCTCTGGATGGATTGCAAGATTTGGTATCCCTGAGCATATTATTTCTGACAGGGGAACCACTTTCACCTCTCAATTGTGGACATCATTAGCGAATCTCCTGGGCATCACCCTACATCAGACAACAGCCTACAACCCCGCTGCCATTGGAATGGTTGAACGTTTTCATTGCACCCTCAAAGCAGCTTTGATGTCCCGCTGCAAGGATTGCAACTGGTTTACTCAGCTTCCCTGGGTCCTCCTGGGACTAAGGACCACTCCTAAAGATGCCCTCGACGTCTCGGCAGCTGAAATGGTGTATGGCGACCCGTTGGTCGTCCCTGCCGAATTTTTTCCTTCTACAACCTCCTCCGACGATCTCCAGCGCATACGTCACGTCGTGGGAAAATTTACTCCATGCCGCCAGACTTACAAGCCCCCAGCGAAGCATCACATACCAACAGACTTGCACTCTGCAACGCACGTCTTCCTGCGCAACGACACTAGCAAGCCACCACTAAAGCCCCATTACACGGGCCCTTTCATTGTGAACCGACGCAGTCCGAAAGCATTCCTACTAAACATTCGTGGCAAAGAAGACTGGGTCTCCATTGATCATCTAAAACCTGCTTATCTTCTGCCAGATGACCCGCCTACAGTTCGCCTCTCTAGATCGGGGCGCCCTATTTAACATGTACAGTATGTCATTTTTAGGGGGGGAGCCATGTACCAACCGTGTGTCACACGATCATACTTAATTCATTTTGTATATATTATGCTTGTATCTTTGCTCTTCCCTCGCACTAAAAAGAACAAGAATAAACATGTCTGCATTTTTCCTCTGTAACATTGTCTGTTTTTCGAACATGAAATTTCCTGTTGCCTTGAGGTTTTGTATATAAAGGAGAGTGTTC